>NC_092256.1:7826888-7979388 GCF_036320965.1 Panulirus ornatus | reverse complement strand
TTCTATGTACCTGGAATGTTCTATGTACCTTGACATGTTCTATGTACCTAGACATGTTCTATGTACCTGGACATGCTCTATGTACCTGGACATGCTCTATGTACCTGGACATGCTCTATGTACCTGGACATGCTCTATGTACCTGGACATGTTCTATGTACCTGGAACATGTTCTATGTACCTTGACATGTTCTATGTACCAGGACATGTTCTATGTACCAGGACATGTTCTATGTACTGGACATGCTCTATGTACCTGGACATGTTCTATGTACCTAGACATGTTCTATGTACCTAGACATGTTCTATGTACCAGGACATGTTCTATGTACCTAGACATGTTCTATGTACCTGGACATGTTCTATGTACCTGGACATGTTCTGTGTACCTGGACATGTTCTGTGTACCTGGACATGTTCTGTGTACCTGGACATGTTCTATGTACCTGGAATGTTCTATGTACCTTGACATGTTCTATGTACCTGGACATGTTCTACGTACCTGGACATGTTCTATGTACCTGACATGTTCTATGTACTGGACATGCTCTATGTACCTGGACATGCTCTATGTACCTGGACATGTTCTACGTACCTGGACATGTTCTTGTGTGTGTGTGTGTAAGTGTCGATATATGTGTGTGTGTGTTTAACTGTCTATGTGTGTGTGTGAGTCTATGTGTGTGTGTGGTTGTGTGTGTGTGTTGGTGTGTGTGTGTGGTGTGTTTTGTGTGTGGTGTAGACGAGGTTCTTGTAACTGAAAGGCTTCCTTCATGCCTTCAAGGGCTACTGAAAGGCTCCCTTCATGCCTTCAGGAACTAACTAAAAAGGCTTCCTTCATGCCTTCGAGAGGTAACTGAAAGGCTTCCTTCATGCCTTCAAGAGCTACTGAAAGGCTTCCTTCATGCCTTCAAGAGCTACTGAAAGGCTTCCTTCATGCCTTCAAGAGCTACTGAAAGGCTTCCTTCATGCCTTCAAGAGCTACTGAAAGGCTTCCTTCATGCCTTCAAGAGCTACTGAAAGGCTTCCTTCATGCCTTCAAGAACTACTGAATGGCTTCCTTCATGCCTTCAAGAGCTACTGAAAGGCTTCCTTCATGCCTTCAAGAACTACTGAATGGCTTCCTTCATGTGCTGAAGGGTTCTGTATTGTTCGTTCGTCATCACCGTGGACTGTGTACCACTAACACGCCTCCCCTGCCCCCGCAGGTGCTGCTCTTCAAGAAGCTGCGGGAGCACCACTCGGGCGCCTACACCTGTGAAGCCGCCAACGCTGCTGCCACCGGCAACTACACTGTCAACGTCAGGGTCAAGGTAGGTCACACAGGTCAAGGTAGGTCACACAGGTGAAGGTAAGTCACATAGGTGAAGGTAGGTCACACAGGTGATGGTAGGTCACATAGGTCAAACTAGGTCACACAGGCCAACGTAGGTCACCCAGGTCAAAGTAGGTCACGCAGGTCAAGGTAGGTCACACAGCTCAAGGTAGGTTACACAGGTCAAGGTAGGTCACACAGGTCAAAGTAGGTGACACAGGTCAACGTAGGTCACCCAGGTCAAAGTAGGTCACACAGGTCAAGGTAGGTCACACAGGTCAAAGTAGGTCAACCAGGTCAAAGTAGGTCACACAGGTCAAGGTAGGTCACACAAGTCAAGGTAGGTCACACAGGTAAAGAGGTTAGAGGCATGTCACACAGGTCGAGGCGCACGCACCAGAGGGCAGGTATTTGTTAAAGGTGGTTAGAAGCCAGACTAGGACATGTCGTAAGGCAAATTACCAGTGTAAACATCAAGGAAAAACGCAGTTAGAGGACGTGGTTGGTCGCAACAAGGACACTCTCGTTAAGGTCATGTAAGGTTCCGAAGTTTATGCAACTGGCAGGCCAAGGTCAAAGTTTGCCACACATGGCGTAGTTAGGGTAATGTTGTAGAAGGCGGTGTCACTGGTGAGCAGCGGGTCATAGGCGGTCATGTAGGTCAAGCCATGGTTTGTTCTGCACATTGAGGTCAAGGAAGGTCAGGTAGAACCACCAGTTTTAGCCATACTGTTTAGGTTTGAGTTCCATCGTTAAGATGTACAAAAATTTCGGGCCCCAGGAGGTCACATGTACAGTTATACGTTCAAGCCAAGACTGTAAGCTTGGGACCAAAATTGGTCACATTTTGGAGTTTTAGGCCAAAATCACAACGTTAAGTTTAGGGTCAAGTTAAGTCACATGCTACGGTATTTGGTCTAAGTCATAAATTAAAGTTTTAGGGCTTTGGTAAGTCACGTGCTATGATTTTTTTTGGTCAAAGTCACATCTTTAGATTTAGGACCAAGATAAGTCACACGCTACTACAATCTGTCACCAAAATAAGTCACATTTTGTCTCATTTTTGTCAAATCAGGTTTTCAAGATGAAGGAAATGTGGACAAATTTTCCGAGGTGCTTTACGTTTTCATCTCTTGAGATGAGCCTTAATAAATGAATTATTCTAAAGTCTACATCTTCCACATCTTTCAGTAGGAATGCCTGGATATACAGGAGATTTGACTTTAGTTCCAAAGCTCCAGCTGTGCGTATTTGGAGTTCGTGAGGTTCGATAGCATGTGGTAAAGAACTTCGAATCTTTTCAACTCGGGTCGTGGAAAGAGAGATCCCCATTGAAGACAACATTTCCTTAATAGCCACTGAACCTCTATCAGTGATGTCGTATATCAACATCTGAGATAGTGGTTTGATTGCATCTTGGTGACTCTTGATGTTAAGTGATGGGTAGAAGAACGTGGATAGCAGCAGTGTTTATGCAGGATGTTCTGAAAGTCGAGAGAGAGAGAGAGAGAGAGAGAGAGAGAGAGAGAGAGAGAGAGAGAGAGAGAGAGAGAGAGAGAGAGCACTATCAGCTAGGCAGATGTCCACATCAAAGGCAGGCGATGAAAGCCCTCTAGACCTAAGGTAAGGCTGGTCCTCAGCTCCACATCTGTGCTGCAGCGTAATCCCACAACTCTCACACACACAATCTTGTCACCGGAAAACATGTCGAAGCTCAGAGACCAAACAGGATCATTTCTCTCTTTAAAAAGAATATATTAGGAGAAATGATGACGTTCTTCAGTACTTTGTAGTCATGCAATACTTCTGTAGTTTTTTGTCATAAGATCACATGTTTGTTTCATACAGTATTGAGGTTTGATATGTGACTCAATGTATTCCAATAACAATATCGTCCAAGATGGTCATATATTTTGCCCAGAATAATTGATGTTCCGCTTTTGACGTAGACAATGCAGGTGTTTCTGGCTCCCTCACCTCACTCCCTTGTGTTGCAGGTGTCGCCACGGTGGGTGGTGGAGCCCGGCGGTGGGTCGGCGCTGGTGGGCACCACAGTGGTGCTGGACTGTAGCGCTCGGGGTTACCCACAGCCCGTCCTCACCTGGATGAAGGCCCCAGGTAACACCATCGTCGCCTCCTCCCGCGCCTCCTCCCGCGCCTCCTTCATATCCATACTTATGGTGGCTCATATTTTCAGCCTTGGCGGTAGAAGAATGGCTGGCTTTCAAAACCAAGTTATCTATATAATCATTTCTACCCACCTGATGATGATAGATATGGATGAGGTAGCGAATATTGTGGCCCGACAGCCTCGACCAGAGGCGAGTACTGAAGATGACCTGGGCATCCTGACCTTTGACCCCTCGTGGTGGCTGGTGTCCATATATATATATATATATATATATATATATATATATATATATATATATATATATATATATATATATATACATATATATATGTGGATAGAAGCATCTCTTTCTATGCCTTTTCACTTCGTAACATATGTTGTCAACATCCTTTCAAATCATAGCTATTTTTTTTTACGTTAACTGAGAAGGCACAGATCGACCAACCCCTAGGGATGGAAGAACAGCTTGGTTGACTGTGGACCGACCGCCGCAACGAGGATTCGAACCTATGTGCTCGACCCTGAGCGGCCCGTGAATTCCAGTGATCCAGTGTTCTTGTTTTTGTTTCACCATACTAGGTGGAGCAGCTTACGAGGACGCCATAATGTTTCCTACCCTCCCATAACTGCCTTACCCTCACACTCTCCTTCCTCAACACGGTCCTCGAGCGTTGTCACCCACCAGTCTATCAGGCCCAGGGTCAAGTCCCGGATAAGGCAGCCTGCCCACAGTCAACCCACCTGTTCATCCTTTCCTGTAGAGCTTAACTGATGGATAAGCACCTGGTGTGAGCTGGGGTGTCAGTTTATCAGGTTACGCGACGGGGCAACGGGATGAGTTCAACTGTCACCCAATAATACACCTGCTGTGGCCACACACACTCCCTCACCCTCCTTTCTGCCTAACGTTTCTCCGGCTCAGCCGTTCCTCCCTGGCATTCTCTCCCTCCTCTTGTCACTCCATCTATACAACATACATCTCTCTGTCCACTCGCCATCAGTCCTAGTATCCGCTCTTCGTCTTGTCTCCTCCTCCTCCTTGCTCCCTCGCTCTCCCAACCTTCCTCCTGTCCTCTATATAACCTCCTGTGTTAACCACATATATAAAGTCATGATCGCCTTTCACCTCGTCATGGACCATCAGATCTCCTGTTATCTCTCCTCCCCACGCACTCCGTCACTACTCCAACACCCTTCCACGATCACCCATTATTCACCTGCCGCTCCCACTCCTCCCCTTTCCCTTACCCAAACCCCACTTCTCCCTTACCCAACCACACTTTCCCCCTTCCTCGTCCCACACGCACACCCACACACACTCCCTCACTCCCAGTAACCTGTGTACATTGTGTGTCTGTGTGTCTCAGGTGAGGCGGCGCAGGACTTCCAGGCGGTGGTGCTGGACGGCCTGCAGGCCTCCCAGGCGTCCAACGGGTCGCTGGTCCTGCCGGAGGTGAGGGCGGGCCACGCTGGCTGGTACCTGTGTCGCGCAGACAACTCCGTCGGGAAGCCCATCTCCAAAGTGGTGCAGCTGACCGTCCATGGTGAGTAGAGGCTGAGGGAGAGGGTAGGGAGGTGCTCCTTGTCTCGCTAGGGGTCAACGAAGGTCGAGGTAGGTCAGGCTAGGTGTTGTCAGGGTCCAGGTGGTTTTGCCTAGTCAGTATAGGCCGAGGTCAGGTATAAAAAAAAAAAAACATTTTTAGCGTAAGGTCACGTACTAGGCAGGGTCGGGGCCGGTCAAGGAGTTTTGATGGGTCATGGCAGGTCGAGGAGCCTTGATGGGTCGTAAGAAACTGGAAGAGGTTAGAGATAAAATGATGATGCGTTAAAGGAAGCTGTGATAAAGAAAGAGGGTAGACGGCTCTGATAACTGGAGGAAGGTTATGGTTAGCTAGGGTGAGTGATCATGGTGTGGGTCAGGGACTTGGCTGGTGGACAGTGATCATGGCTGGCCGTATGGAATGATACAAAGGGCTGTAACACAGGTCTTCCAGTGCTTATCAAGGAGGGTGGGGACCGTGGTAGATCATGGAAGGTGGGGACCGTGGTAGATCATGGAAGGTGGGATCGTGGTAGATCATGGAAGGTTGAAACGGTGGTAGATAAGGGAAGGTGGGGACCGTGGTAGACCAGGGACGATGGGGACCGTGGTAGACCAAGGAGGGTGGGGACCGTGGTAGATCAGGGAAGGTGGACACTATGGGTCAGAACCAAAGAGGGAGAGCCACAGCACCAGATGAAGTCCTGTATAATGTCAGGTGTGACAATCCTTCCTTCCTGTATTAGTGTTCACCTGTGTAACACGTGCTCCTTGTCTCGTGGCAGCCCCGGCGCACGTGGTGACGGAGGGCAGGCAGGTGATGGGCCACGCCGGACAGACCGTCACGGTGACGTGTGAGGCCACAGGTGACGACCCCCTCACCCTCACCTGGAACCGCCACCACTCCCCCGTCTTACCAGGTCACAGGTACGTCCCTCACCTGGTATCGGCACTAGGTCTTCCCCTCACCAGGCCACAGGTACGTCCCCCACCTGGTATCTGCACTAGGTCCTCCTCTCACCAGGTCACAGGTACGTCCCTCACCTGGTTTCTGCACTAGGTCCTCCCCCTCACCAGATCACAGGTACGTCCCTCACCTGGTATCTGCACTAGGTCCTCCCCTCACCAGGTCACAGGTACGTCCCTCACCTGATATCTGCACTAGGTCCTCCCCTCACCAGGTTACAGGTACGTCCCTCACCTGATATCTGCACTAGGTCCTCCCCCTCACCAGGTCACAGGTACGTCCCTCACCTGATATCTGCACTAGGTCCTCCCCTCACCAGGTCACAGGTACGTCCCTCACCTGGTATCGGCACTAGGTCCTCCCCTCACCAGGTCACAGGTACGTCCCTCACTTGGTATCGGCACTAGGTCCTCCCCTCACCAGGTTACAGGTACGTCCCTCACCTGTTGCACTAGGTCTCCCCTCACAGGTTACAGGTACGTCTCTCACCTGGTATCGGCACTAGGTCCTCCCCTCACCAGGTTACAGGTACGTCCCTCACCTGGTATCGGCACTAGGTCCTCCCCTCACAGGTTACAGTACTCCCTCACCTGGTATCTGCACTATCCTCCCTCACCGTTACAGTACGTCCCTCACCTGTTTCTGCACTAGTCCTCCCCCTCCGTACAGGTTATCGTCCCTCACCTGGTATCGCACTATCTCCTCACAGTACAGACGCCCTCACGTTCGGCATAGTCCTCCTCAGTCAAGTACCACGTACGGCCAGTCTCCTCCAGGTACGTACTCCCACCTATCTGCACGTCCTCCCTCACCAGTAGACGTCCCCACTGGTCGCACTAGTCCCCACCTGGTATCGGCACTAGGTCCTCTTCTCACCAGGTATCGGCACTAGGTCTTTCTCTCTCCAGGTCACACAGGTACGTCCTCCAGTCATCAGCTATTGCTCCTATCCCTGCCGTACACACTATCCTCAACTGGTTCACTTTTCCCTCCTCTCCGTCTATCTTTACTATCCTAGCCTCTCCTTTTCGTGCCATTCATTCCCGTCTTCACTATCCCAGTTATGTTCATTATTCTCATCTCCCTAGTACACCTGTCCATTATTACTATCCTCATCTGTCCCTTTCCACTGTCCCGTCCTACTATCCACTCCCATGTGTGCTGTTCTCTGACCTCGTACATCATCCGACCCTTTCTCTTCACATCCTGCACAACTGTCTCTAACCATCCTCGCTTGTCCTCTACTATCCCCGTCTGACCCCCTACTATCCCTAGTGCCCAGCCTCATCAGTTTAGTCGCTCCACCAGGCCGGTAATTCAGTCATTATGAATATATGAATATTTACGTGGCCTCTGCATGCATCGGGGTAGGTCAGCTGTGGTAGATGGCCCGCTCCTCCCCACCAGCGGGAGGAGGCCCAAGCCCTGGCTGGGGGCTCTGTTGCCAGGCCACAACACACACGACACAACGGATGCTTGTCCACAAGTTGTCCCTCACAACGTAGACGGGGTCATGACGCTGCCAAAGATGTCTGTAGTCGAGTCGTGCAGTGCCCATCTAGCGGCCAAGAGAGGCCCGTGGTGTGTGGGTGTGGTGAAGGCGTGCTGAACCTTGACACACACACACACAGGCCTGCTCGCCCTGAATTAATTGCAGTTATTTCAATAAATTGTTAATTATGATGATTCATTTTGCAAACTCGCGATCATTTAGCAGCTGTATCAACCAGGGGGAAAGGGTTCCCCCGTATGATCAAGGAGGTAGCTGGGCTCGAACCGGCGACTACGAGATATGCAATAACCACCTGTGTGGTGTGGCCCCAGTAACAATATATACAGGGTGTCTCAAAAAAAATGCATACACACTTTGAGTTTATATTTATGTAACGTCAGTTAAACTACATCCAAGATTTCTAATTCAAGCTGGATCACCTGCCCTCTACCATCGTGATGTAAGGGCCTGTCTGTCTTGATGAAAGCGCTGAATACCCCACTCGTTCGCCAGATCCAACGCCAATGGATTTTGTCTCATGAAGACACGAAAAAGATAATGTTTATCGCGCAAAATCGACAACGGTCGACGACATCAAGGGATCTGAACTAATTGAATTGCTTTGGTAATATTACTAATGGCATCCCACATTACGCGGAAGAGAGCATCGGTCAGTGTTGGGTTAGCTGGTATACCAGATCAGCGCAGACACACAGCTGGCAGTGCTGCCGCCCCTCACCCGGAAGACATAACGCTAATATCCATCACAATCCCAGTGAGTCATACCTCGCGCTCTCTCTCTCTCACACCACCATGTGTTTAGTGCATCAGCCTCGCCCCCTGTGAGGGTTACGAGCCAATGATATGCTGACAGGGACACTCATAGCTCCCATCTCAACAAGGTGCCGGTAGGGGCCGAGTGCCAGTACAGGAGACAGAGAATCTCAGCTATGTGGTGAACCGGTGACATATGCAGGGCTCGCATCGTCGCTGCGGGCACTGCCAACCAGACACCTTGGGGACGTGGGCAGTCGCTGAATACGGACTCCCGTGCACGACTGACCGGGAGGAGGTGGTCCATCGCTGAGCAGGCAGCCCCGCACGCACGGCCTCCTGTACACCCAGTCTGCTGTACACATAAGACCGTATCTTAAGGACATACATAACCAGTTTATATTCCCTCAAGTGAAGTTATGCTACTCCTTTCCTCATAAGTCCTAATGGTAAGATTTGTCTCACTTGTGTTTAGTCACATATGTAAGAGCACATTTACCCCTGTACGGTGACTCCACATGTCTTTGCTTCTACACTTACGATTGATTTAAGTGCATTTCCCTCAATGCCTCCTCTACAGTCGTGAATTAGGATGTTTCAAGAATTCTTAGCAGCTGTTGGAGGAGGATGCATGGCACGTTACTTCCAACCTCTGGTGTTCTACTTCGATATGAAATGTAATAATGTCATTGGCCTTTCCTTAGCCTGCAGGAAAGTGAGTGGTCACGGTGAAGCTGGCAATCCAGCAGCCTAGCTGGGTCATTAGATGTCTTGGTTACGTACGGGGGATTACTGAAGACATGGCTTACAGGGCCTCCATGACACTCTTGATCGTTCACCAAATCCGTTCTTTTTATTCATTTTAATAACCACACACACACACACACACACACACACACACACACATACATACATATATACATTCTCTGGTTTCTCTGCAGGACGTCAGTGCGTGAGAGCAGTGCTGGTGGGTCAGCACGGGCGGTGCTGGAGATCCTGGCGGTGACGACGGCCGACGCTGGACCCTACACCTGCCGCGCCAGCAACCATCACGGTGACCACTCCCAGGTGTTCAAGATCGTTGTCATAGGTACGTGCAAGGCTACGAGAATTCTGGTCACCTGTTGTAAACTGCCCAAAATGGGATTAAAGGGAAGCCACTTGAACTTCGTCGTCCATGTGAGTGGCTCAACCAGTTTGTGAGTCTATGATGACGAGCATCAGTTCTACGCTCGCTGATTCTCGTCACAATTCCAAGTTCGATTTCGTCGAAATATGACCTGCTGCAGCCGCTGCAAGGGATCTCGTCTATTATGCTGTTCCTGTTCTCCTACTTATCATCCTCCATCTTCACCAGGTCGATATCTACGTCCCTGTTGTAGATATCTTTGTAGGTTTCCAGTATCATTCTGTCAATATCTGGGACGTACACGGAGTTGGGGGCCACCATATATCTTCACTGATGTTCTGGACGTTGTTGCTGTCTCTGTCAGGGGTTTCCTTGAACCATATTAAGCCTATGGGGAAGCCCAGCTTCATATTTGCCTGGGTTACGTATGCCACCGTGTCCTCTAGGTACTCCGAGCTGGAGATTCTCAGAACGCGAGGGATGAAAATGATTATCACACATGACTTCGTCCGATAACTATTGGCTGGTAGGTGATATATCAGGACTTGTTCGTTTGCCTTGGGTACTGTGTTGATCCGTCCTATGTTC
This sequence comes from Panulirus ornatus, assembly GCF_036320965.1. Lineage (NCBI taxonomy): Eukaryota > Metazoa > Arthropoda > Malacostraca > Decapoda > Palinuridae > Panulirus > Panulirus ornatus. The sequence continues at coordinate 7,969,452 of NC_092256.1, read as the reverse complement.
TTGTGACGATGGTGTCCTAAAATCGTAGCTGTTCATATGTAACTTCTGTGGTGGGTGTTGGATCAGGGGAGGGTGGGTGTTGAGCCATAGGAAGGTGGGTGTTGGGTCAGGGGAAGGTGGGTATTGAGTCAGAAGAGGGTGGGCGTTAGGTTAGGGGAGGGTGGGTGTTGAGCCATAGGAAGGTGGGTGTTGAGCCATAGGAAGGTGGGTGTTGGGTCAGGGGAAGGTGAGTGTTGGGTCAGGCGAAGGTGGGTGTTTGGTCAGGGGAAGGCAGGATGGTGAATGAAGGGGAGAGTGGGTATACTTGTCACAATCAAACTCAACCACTGATCCATCTGAGTTCCGGGAATTGTTTTAACAGAGTAGGAAAAAAGATATTCCTAGACTAATGTTGTCCTTGAATTAATCTTTCCAAAAGCCGCCTACATTTCGTTACTACCAAGTATGTTTTTTCCCAAAGAATAACATAGGTAATATCACCTTGAATATTATGGAAAGATTTGAAAAATAACAACACTAACCTTCCTTCAGTTTATTTAGAATTTCCTTTGTAGGTAAATTGTGAAATCATCACATTAGGAATTACCACGTATATGCCACAGTCCCGGTCACATTTTAAGGTTTTAATCACAACCTCTGAACTTAAAATTTCCCCGGATGAACGTAAGGAAAAAGAATTTCAAAAGATATGAAAGATTGTGAAGTGGTGCATGTTTGTATCATTGTTTGTCGTTACATGCATGACTGTGTCAGATGAGAACGAAGCCTTTATAACACGAACATTACCCCCCTGGGGCCACAGAGCCTCCCAGGGCCCCGTCAGGAGTGGTGGTGTCCGAGATCACGAGCCGCTCTGTGAGGGTGTCCTGGTCGCTGCCCCAGCCCGCCGCCGTCACCATACAGTACCGAGGTGAGCTCCCTTGCCCCCTGCCCCCTCCTTGATGACTTCCCCCACACCTCCTCACCTTGGCTGCCCCCCACAGAAGTAACCAAATCTGCCGTACATTTCAGTGCTTGTGATTACGTGTGGTTGAAACAGCGTCATATATTGTAGAATTAGATTCTTAGGACACTTTGAGATTCAAATGACTTACCTACCTGAGGTCACACCAGCAAGCGTCTTGATAAATGTTTATTTTGTGTCTTCTCCTTCGGCAGCGGCGGAGGAGGAGTCGTGGGCGTCTCATGGGCGGAACGTGAGCGTGGGCCAGTGGGCCTCGTGGCACGTGCTGACGGGCCTGACGCCCCACCAGACGTACGCCGTCCGCCTCCTAGCCCACAACGACCTAGGGGTCTCCCAGCCCTCACACGTCCACGTCTTCACCACACTGGAGGAGGGTTAGTACCCAGCCCTCACTATCCTCAACCCCCCCATCCCCAGAGACTTCTCACTCAGTATGTCTGCCCCCTTCCCCCAGGCTGTCCATACCACATCTTACCCCACAGTGTTTGCCTCACACTCTACCCCAGTCTGTCCCCTACCGTACCCCAGTCTGTCCTCCACCGTACCTCAGTGTGTCCCCCACCGTACCCCAGTCTGTCCTCCACCGTACCCCAGTCTGTCCCCTACCGTACCCCAGTCTATCCCCTATCGTACCCCAGTCTGTCCCCCACCGTACCTCAGTGTGTCCCCCACCGTGCCCCAGCTTGTCCCCCACCGTGCCCCAGGTATTCACGGACCCCAGACTGTCATGCATCCTGCTCAGCACTCCAGCCTCGAGGAGAGGAAAGGATGACGGTGAGAAGAAGGATTTAGAAAATGGGAAGCAGATTCGTCCATAAGATTATGTCAAGTGGGAGAGTATGGGTTGGACGACCTGCAGTGTGTGTGTGTGTGTGTGTGTGTGTGTGTGGAGGTCAGAATTAGCCAATCGTGGTTGTGAGAGTTAGGGGACTTAAGGTCATATTGGAGGGCGTGCATTCCTCTGACCTACATGTTGTTTTCCCACGCGCTAATATAGTCATGATCGACCATGATCTGTGTGTCTGCTGTCTCTTAGTACAGAGAGAGAGAGAGAGAGAGAGAGAGAGAGAGAGAGAGAGAGAGAGAGAGAGAGAGAGAGAGACAGAGAGATTGCCGTGCCTTATCTAAGGACTTAGCGAAGGTTGATGACGAAGAGAGAGCTCTCTACCTTTGTGTTGAAAGCTGAATCCACTTAATTCATGAAGGTGTCGGAGTCTACGTGAGTGTAAAGGACGTAGTTAAGTGATCTCTACTGAATATGGAGATGTGGAGTTAGTGTCTTCAGCATTGTCGGACATTTTCTACGACACGGACACTGTGTTGGATGAGAATGAGATGTGTGGCAGTGTCGGGTCTGGCGGGGCATTGATGCCATCTGGTGTGGACAGTTGTTGTATGATGATGATGCTGATGCTGTGGGTCTAATTAGAACCTCTGGAGGAGCTGGGCAGAGGAGCAAGTTGCTTTAGTAATGTCTTGAGGGAGAAAAGGTTTTCTTTTTTTTCCCTTGAAGCAAAACAATAGATGGGAAAAGAGAGGTGTATGTGCTTGAGGATGGAGAGGGAAAAGGTAGATCATGCAAGAGGTTTGCATGATAATGTGCACGGATTTCCACTGTTCTGTCCTTGCATGTTTCTGTTTCTGAGGCACATGTGTGAGTTGCATGGCAGGGTATGAGAGGGTAGGAGAAGGAGCAGATGACATGTTAATGTGGATGATGGAAGTCGTCTGAGAGCCTTATGTTAGAAAGATGTGGTGAGGTATGTTGTATGCATGGCAGGTTGGTGAAGTATGATGCATGGTGAAGTATGACTCACGGCGAAGTATAATATGACAGGATGGTGAGGTATGATGCATGACAGGTTGGTGAGGTATGATGCATGACAAGTTGGTGAGGTATGATGCATGACAGACTGGTGAGGTATAATGCATGACAGGTTTGTGAGGTATGATGCATGACAGGTTGGTGAGGTATGATGCATGACAAGTTGGTGAGGTATGATGCATGACAGGTTTGTGAGGTATGATGTATGACAAGTCGTAAGTAATAATTCTCCTCACTTGACATCTTACTTCACTGTAAAAAGTAAATGCCAGTGAAGTGCTTCGGTGACAGTGGAAGTCTGGTGGCAATGTATACCTGAGGACGTGAACATGTGTTCTGTATACCTGCCAACGCTGGGTCGACACCAGGGACGTGATAAAGACGTCGGGGGTCGTTCAGAATACAACGAAGCTTCGTCTTGATCATCTGTAGTTAGATATATATATCTTTAGTTACTCTGTAGTGGAAAACAAATGATCCATATCTAATTAATGCTAACTTTCCCATATAGAAATGAAGGCCCAGTTATTATGTACAGATGATAGAAATAGCTAGCGTCTGCTTCTGAAATGTCCCTTATGGCATGTGTAACATATAAACACATCACTACTGCTACATCCCATGACTTGGCTGGTGTAGGACACAGGACACATGTAGACTCCATGTAGAAAGTGTGACACAGGACACATATGTAGACTGCATGTAGAGAGTGTGACACAGGACACATGTAGACTCCATGTAGAGAGTGTGAGACAGGACATGTAGACTCCATGTAGAGAGTGTGACACAGGAGACATATGTAGACTCCATGTAGAGAGTGTGATACAGGACATGTAGACTCCATGTAGAAGTGTGACACAGGAGACATATGTAGACTGCATGTAGAGAGTGTGACACAGGACACATGTAGACTCCATGTAGAAAGTGTGACACAGGAGACATATGTAGACTCCATGTAGAAAGTGTGACACAGGACACATATGTAGACTGCATGTAGAGAGTGTGACACAGGACACATGTAGACTCCATGTAGAAAGTGTGACACAGGACACATATGTAGACTGCATGTAGAAAGTGTGATACAGGACACATATATAGACTCCATGTAGAGAGTGTGACACAGGACACATGTGTAGACTCCATGTAGAGAGTATGACACAGGAGAGACATGTATCCTCCACGACCCACGATACAATCCTTCTGATCTGTGGACGTCACCAGCACCGTCTGGAGCGCCCCGGGACGTGCGCGTGGCTGCAGGGGGACCCCGGTCGCTGCTGGTGACCTGGCGCGCCCCTCCTCACCACCTGAGCCACGGTCCCCTGCGGGGCTACATGATTGCCCTTCGTCGCCAGAACCTGCAGGGCCACCTTACCTACATCACCAGGCCTATTGTGGTCACCAGAGGTGAGGAGCACTCACGAACTTAACAACATATGGGTTTTTTAAGTTTTATAATTTTGGTGACTGATCTGTGGTGTAGAAATGTCTCTCATGCTTCTAGTCTTCCTGTTGCTATAGACAACCATTTGATCCAACTGGTCATCCCTGCTAAGTATCTCCTTCCTTAGACTTTCTCTCCAGTACACCACTAGCCATATATTTTCTTCTTTCTTGATGACAATAGATTCAACGTTTATCATTAACACATAATTTTTAGTTTAGTATGAGTTATTACCCAATACCTGAGGTGTCACATATCTTCATCTACCCGTTCATCGTCACTTGTGTACATATTGGCGTTATATCGAAGCTCACGCATTCATTAGTTTGGTAAGGAGTCATTGTGATGTCTGTTAGTAGGTTGACTTAAGTCACTAATGTTTGCGTGTTGTGGCAGGTGAGACAGATGCTGTGGAGCAGTACGAGGTGCGGGGCCTGACGCCAGCCTCACTCTACGAGGTGGCCGTGAGGGCCTTCAACAAAGCGGGACCAGGACCTCTCTCCTCACCCAGGATTGTCGACTCGACCAGCCACGACGGTGAGAGCTCCAGAGATGTTTCCCATCAGTAGTGGACGTGTTGTATATGGCATAATATCCTCTCTTAGAGTTGGAAACGCCCTCAGCTATGACTTAGAGGGTCACGGGGTTTGTCTTGTGATGGAATGCTGTATCTCCTCCGTCAGTGGGAGAGTCGCAGGTTAAAGATATTAACGCCTGTTTCCCAGAGTAGTGGAGAGAGATGATGGGTGTGTGTGTGTTGTGGGGGGCCTGAGTGACACCTGACCTCACAGGGGATAGGAACGAGATGAATTACGTAACGGACCAGCAGGACGAGATAGCAGAGACCAACGGTGTAAGGTAACAGGGACCAGCAGAACAAGGTTGCATGGACATGTAAGGCCACGTAGTCAGGACCAGCAGGGTCAGGCAGGATGGACCAGTGGGGCCAGGTAACAAGGACCAGCAGAGCCAGGCAGGATGGACCATTGGGGCCAGGTAGCAAGGACCAGCAGGGCCAGGCAGGATGGACCAGCGCGGCCAGGTAGCAAGGACCAGCAGGGCCAGGCAGGATGGACCAGCGCGGCCAGGTAGCAAGGACCAGCAGGGCCAGGCAGGATGGACCAGTGAGGCCAGGTAGCAAGGAATAGCAGGGCCAGCTAGCAGGAGTCAGCAGAGCTAGGTTGGCGGGACGATCAGGGCCAGGTAGCAAGGACCAGCAGTGCTAGGTAGCAGGGACCAGCAGAGCCAGGAATCAGAGACCAACAGAGCCAGGTAGAAGGGCTCAACAGGACCAGGTAGAAAAAAACCAGCAGGGCCACGTAGCAGGGACCAGAAGGACCAGGTAGCATGGACAGTCAGAGCCAGGCAGAAGGGACTCGCAGAGCTAACAGAGCCAGGTAACAGCAACCAGTAGGACCAGGTAGCAAGAACCAGCAGGGCTAGGTAGTAGGGACCAGCAGCCTCAGGTGACAACAGAGCCGGGTACGAGGGACCAGCAGGTCCAGGTATCATGGACATGCAGGATCAAGTGGCAGGAACCAGTGTGGCCAAGTAGCGGGATCCATCAGGGCTATGTACCAGAGACCAGCAGGTCTAGGTAGCAGGAACCAGCAGGGCAGGTAGTAGGAACAAACATGGCCAGGTAGCAAAGCTAATTAGGGTCACCATAAGAGGGACCAGGTGGACGACGTAGGAGGGACCAACAGAGCAATGTAACGGGAAAGATAATGGCTGGATAGCAGGGTCCAGATGTAGCAGGGACCAGCAGGGCTAAGTAGCAGAGACCAATAGAGCCAGGTAGAAGGGCTCAGCAGGACCAGGCAGCAGGGAGAAGCAGAGTTAGGTAGTAGGGTTCAGCAGGACCAGACAGCAGGGAGAAGCAGGGCTAGGTAGTAGGGGCCAACAGGGCTAGGTAGCAGGGACTAACAGGACCAGGTGGTACGAACCAGCAGGGCTAGGTAACAAGGACCACAGGTGGTAGGGACCAGCAGACACCAACAGGACCAGCTTGCTGGGACTAACGAGGCCAGGTCGTTGGCAGTGGAAAGGCCAGGTAGCAGGGAACAGCAGGGTCAGGTAGCAGGAACCAGCAAGGGCAGCTAAACCAGGTAGCACAAAGCAACAGGTCAGATAGTGGGGACGAGCAAGGGTAGGTAGCAGGGACCATCAGGGCTACGTAGCAGGGACCAGCAAGGTTTAAGTAGCAGGGTCCAGCATGGCCAGATAGCAGGTACCAGTAGGCTCAGATTGAAGGAAAAAGCAGGAACAGGTAGGAAGGACCAGCAGGCTTACGTAGTAGGGACCAGCAGGGTCAAGTAGGGGAGACCAGCAGGACCAGGAAGCAAGGACGAGCAGAGTGAGATAGCAGAGACCAGCATGGCCAGGTAGCAGGGACCAGCAGGACCAGGTAACAGGTACCTCCAGGACCAGGTAACAAGGACCAACAGAGCCAGGTCGCTGGGATCAGCAGAGCCAGTTAACAGGGCAAGGATGCAGGGACCAGCCGGGCCAGATAGCACGGGTGAGAACCGTAGCCTCACAGCCATGCCTGTGTCTCCCCCACAGCTCCGTCATGTTCGCCTGCAGGAGTATCGTGCCGCGGGTCTGGGCGGGGTAGCGTGCGGGTCTGGTGGTCCCCCCCGCCCACACACTGCGCCCACGCCCCCGTCAGCGGCTACAGCATCGTCGCCACGCCCACCAAGCACGCCCACCGCACTACCCGCAGTAAGTGTTTTGTTCTCCACTGTTACCAACTCCGTCCCTCTGGCTCAAACCCTGGGAGAGAGATGTTTCATCTTACATTTTCTGGATTTGGATGAATATCCTCAGTGCGGTAATTGTAAATGAATGAATAACTCATCTGCATTTCTGTGATATTCTATTTTTCTCTGTAGTTCTTAGTTTCGAATCACGCATGTCCTAGAAGATACTTCAAGATATGGATAAAAGTAATATACACGAAATATTTAGGGTCTTTGTGCATTTTTATGTGCAGACTCACTCCTGGTGAAGGGGCAAGACTGGACACACCTGTGGCCACAGTGATACAGCCACTGTGTCTGTGTTCACACGTGCCCTCAGCCACACCATGACTTCGTGAAGCACTAGACCGTAATGCTAGCGTTCCTGTAGACCATCCATCTCTTCGTCAGGTTCCCAGCTGCTCTTCATTATGTGCGCCTCCTTAGCTTTATGAAAAGTTGACTGAGTTTTTTCTTCTTTGGAAGTCTGTATTATGTCTCTACTCATACCACACTAATCTATGAGTCTGTGGTTTCTTCTCCACTTCTCTTCCACTTCCAGGTACCTACATCTTCCCCAGGCACCCACAGTTTTCACTGACTCACAGTTCGTATTTCACTATCTACACACTGGGTCACTTATATATATCATCCTACTTACACGAAAAAGATTCATTTCCAGCCTCTGTATCCTGGACATATCATTTCAGTTTGGTCATGTCCCCCATTTGCCTTTCCCTCGGCAGGCACGACGTGGGAGGTGAAGACGACCAACCTGGAGAAGAACTTGGACGCCATGCCCCCAGCCACCAACGTCAGCGTCCGCGTCAAGGCCTTCAACGAAGTGGGCTACAGCCCCTCCAATGACCCCGTCTTCTGCGTCACAGATGATGATGGTAAACATCTCTCAGGTTATTTCCTCAACTCATGAACAATGGCCTCAACTAGTTATGATCTTTCATCTCTTCCCTTATTATAGAAATGTTTTTGGTTATTTCGTGGAAAGTATCCAGAAGGGAACCATTCCTGAGACTGTGGCACGTCTGGTGTGTAATGTGATAAGAGTAACCAGTTAGAAACAACGAGTCTAACACCCTCCTCCACCCCGTCTGCAGTGCCGGGTCCGCCGCGTCGAGTGCGAGTGGTAGTGACGGGAGCTTCCAGCCTGCTGGTGACGTGGTCGCCACCCCACCCACACACTGGCACCATCCTCCACTACACCCTCTACTCCGCCAAGGATGACCAGGTAGGTGGCTCCACGGTTGCTGGTGGTGTCTGGGGGATGTAGAGTGACGTGAAAGGCTTCTGAAGGAAGCAGATAGAGTGAGAGGGTAATACAGTTGGTGTTTGGGAGTGATGGGGTAACATTGGTGCTGTGTAGAAGCGAAAGGATGACACAAGCTGTGTCTCGTGAGTGAAGACGTGACACAGGTGCTGTGTAGACGTGCATGGGTGACACATGTAGTGTGGAGAGTATAGAGGTGACACAGATGGTATGTTGCAGGTGGCGGTGCGAGACGTTGTGGGTGCTGGGGGATCGGAGGCCACCTGGCGGGAGCTAAATGGCCTCACCCCAGGCTCTAGGGTTCAGGTCAGTACTACTCCTTTTTCTGTTGAAATTGTTATGCATATTTAGACTAACTTGCATATCCTGCTGTTAAGCCGCTGTACTATTCATATTCCTGTCTCAAGAGAAAGTTTTTTAGGAAGAAAAGTATAAGACCGGACTAAAATACTTGAATATATTCAGTTCAAAAAGAGAAGGTCAAGAGGTGGTCCAATACAGGTATTCAAATTTATCAAAGGCTTAAATAACACTAAATCTGGATCGAACAAGTGATGGATACAAACTCGTGGGCAAACATTTTACGTCGGATGAGGCGAGGCACTTTTTCTTCAACAGGATTCTTAACATAGGAAATGATATACGAATTAGTGTAAGCAGTTTCATACAGTGGATGATACATCCAAGGCAGACTCAAGGAACATATCGCTTCGAATCCACGACTGACATTCTGTGCGTCTTCTTAGCTACATGCAAAAAGTTGACTGGTGAAACGTCAGTGTATCATTTTGGTCACACCTCACTACACCATACGTTTCTGGTCCCCTCCGCTACCACTGCGCCGACGAGCGTCCTCGCAGATGCTGAAATACGTTTGGATTTTACACGTAAGATGAGGTTTCATGACGACCCACTCTCCCCCCACAGGTGTGGGTGACAGCAACGACTGTGGCGGGCGAGGGCAGCCAGTCCCCACGGCTGACCGCCCTGCCCACCCCCACGCCCAGACACACGCCCGTGGCTGTGGGCGGTGGGGGGACGTGGCGGGTGGGTGCCGGCTCGGGCATCACCCTGGGCTGCAGGGGTTTGGGGTCGCCGCCCCCCACCATCACCTGGACCAAGGCAGGTGCCGCCGTCAGCAGCAACCAACTCACCCAGCTGCTTCCAGGTGGCGACCTTCACCTATCAGGTGAGTTAGGTACCAGGTGGCGACCTTCACCCATCAGGTGAGTTAGGTCCCAGGTGGCGACCTTCACCCATCAGGTGACTTTTCGGATGTAAATAACAAAGCCACAGATCTAACACTCTCTTAAACAATGTTTCCTCAAATTTGGATAATTTTCACTATCTTTCAGATCACATTTCCAACTTGTTTCGTTCGCACACTTGACCTGTCCTCCATCCTCACACTACCACAATGGTCATGTCAGGTCAGGATGGGTCGTGGGCTGTAGTCTCCAGATCACTCCCTTAAATGCCTCGTTTATCAATGTTTCACATAGTTCTCGAAGGCAATTATACTAAAATCACTTAGAGAGGAAATCGTCGTAATGCCATTACAAAAATATATTCGTTCCTAGATAAGAAAATATACGAAGTATATGAATTGCTTGATATCTGGGACATTGATGAATAACGTGTTATGCAGTAAACAGTTTTATTATCTCAGTGAATGAACAGTTAAAAACTGAGTGGAATTCCTGTAATTCCTGGAGTATGATGAAATATAGATCGATAAAAGTTCACAAAAGTCACATATAGTACGAGAGTGAAGTGTGTGGATGTGTTTCACAAGCATGTGTTTCATCGTGTTGGTAATTGTGGTATAAGCCGTGACCTGCGATGAACGTCTTGTAGACATTCTTTGTGGCTCATCAACAAGCTGCAGCACAAAAGTCTCAGGGCAAACATTACTTGTGAGCTGAGGAGAGTACACTGATTATGTACAACATTTGTGTTAGATCAGCCATATATGTGTGGGCCTGGCAAACGCTGATACAGTCTCCCAGTGAAGTTTACGACCATAACACAGTAATGAATCATACGCCACCTGTTGTAGCTGCCACTGAGTGTGGTGCGCCAGGCCCCTGAAGGTGAGAAGGGTTACCTCAGTGCAGGCGACGGGTTCACCAGAGCAGTACTCATCATGGCCAGCCACACGTTGCCACCACATTACTCTCTCTGGACCTGCCTGAGTATTTCACAGACTTGTAGGCGTAGCACATCGCGCCACAGCGCCTACCAGAAGATACCCGTGATATACTCGTCGCATAGGTCGTATGACAGAGTATATCAGAATGCTAAAGGAAATAGTGACTGTTAACTCGTTACTGTTATACGTATTGATGGTCAATGATGGTACACTGCAGCATGCGTAAGAACATCCCACCGACAGCTTCGTGTCAGTCGTGAGGCGCTGCCTCCAGTAACCAGAGCACTTCACGTTGCCCACGTCCCTTCCCACCTCCTACACACTAGACCCCTCCCATGCACATGTCACCTCACACACATCAGTTTCCTCCCACCCACTCACTCCCACACACCAGCTTCCTTCCATCTCGGCTCTACAGCTGGACCTGCCAGGCTCCTCAACCAATTGTCTCTGGCAGGACCATTTCGTTTGCAGTTGACCACAGATACTCTTGCTTCCTCTTTCTCAGTCCAGATGATCACGCGGTGATACCCCGTCAGCAGAAAACTGTAACTGACTTTCGGGAAAAATCACCAACATGTACTCATACGCTGACGACTCAAAACTGCCTCCATCCACATCCTTCAATTCTGCTCCCTCTGCTCTCACTCGATCTGCATCTTGTATTGACACAGCATCTTTAGTAAACTCAGACTTGGACAGGATATCTCAGCGGGGTAGACGAAATACAGTTAAGTTTAATGCCTCCAAGACACAGTTTCTACCCATCTCTCTATCGAAACTTCTCACAACTCTTGTCTCTCCTTTGACGGTTTTGTAATTCCACCTCTTGGCTCAATAAACATCCTTGGTATTGCTGTCACATCCATCTTTTCTTGGAAATCTCTCATAACAGAAATAGCCATGTCTGCCTCTAAGAAACTGGCCGTCCTGTTTAGATGTCGGAACTTCTCTTCTGAACAGTTGCTCCGTTTGTACAAGGGTTTGATTCGTCCTTGTATGGAGTACTGCTCTCACATTCAGGGTGGTTCTAGCTGTGTATCCTTACTTGACAGAGTTGAGTAGAAAACGATCCGACCTATAAACTGTCCCAGGCTAACTTCCAAACTTGACCCTTTTGCCCTTTGCCGCAATGGTGGTTCACTTTTCCTCTTCTATTGGTTTCTGCCCCCGAGAGCTGGCTGCTTGTGTGCCCCCACCAATAGCTAGACCACGCAATACTCGGCAGCTGCTGCGTCACATGATTATTGTGAGGCCATCAGCATCTCAAGGGTAGGCCGTTTTGATACCTACACATCAAAGCTTTGGAACTATACCTTCTCATGTTTTCCCCAGTAACTATGACCTGGCACATTTCAGAAGTTATTTTTTCACTTTCTCCAAAATTTGTAAATACTTTCCCTTGTCTTTTTTTCCCGTCTCATAATTCTTTCTGTATTTCAATTAAGGCCCGGCCTTGATGTGGGCTTTTGTCCGTGACCAGAGCCTTCAACATAAAAAGAAAATGGATTACTACATCTACTGCTTAGGAATAATTTACATGAATTGAGCACAAAACACTACAGCTGATTTGCAGTATGAAATATTTTTTTGGGGGGAGAAGCAGAATGTTGTATACCACCAGGTATTAAGCTAATGCCCAGAGGTATTTAGTATTAATAATTATGCTAATTCAAAACAAATTTCCTCAATGATGTTGACCAATTACTTTATCTGATTTATAGTCGAGACTTAACTTATGTGAGTGACTGAGTAGTGAGGTTATGTTCAGATGTCTGACACACATTTCCTTCCCTGATGTCGTCTGCTGCCGGGCCCGACAGCTGTGCGGGACACAGCCAACTACACCTGCTGGGTACGGAACAGTGTGGGCGGGGATAGCCTCACCCACCAGGTGGTGGCTGTCACCACACCCCCGCCGCCCACCCTCACCCTCGCCCACGCCACCCATGACGCCCTCAACCTGACCATCACCCCAGCAGGAGACGGAGGAGCGCCCATTTTAGGTGAGTACCCCCTCCTCAAACCCTAGTTTCATCACACAGCAAAGGATGATATGAGAAAGTATCGGTGTATGCAACTCATTCGTCCAGCTGGTCTACAGTTTCATACAGCATTTTGTGACGTACGTTACAAAATGTGGTGGGGACCTTGATCAACCATGTTGATAGATAGCACTGTTTTCTGATCCCCAACTTTCATCCTCTAGTTATTACGTGAGTCTTCCCCCTGTCACTCAAGGTTTACCTTCTATATGAAAAGACAAAGTCTCTGTTTCCTTGTTATGTCATACAACTGCAGTAGCCTTCACAGCCTCGTCCTATATCTGTTGTCCCCAGATCAGCTGGTCCTATAGCTATGGTTCTCTTGTGTCCAGATCGTCTATATCTTTCCAGTTCATTGTATTCGACTATCATTATACATGACTGATAATCAGATACTGTCTGCTTATTCCAGGTAATGTAATTAAGTCATAATTCTAATCAGTTCCTCCGTCCGTCTCGTGGATCATACCTCACACACAGCTAGAATAATTTGGTAATTTTCTTCGTCCCACCAAATGCCTGAAGGAACTATCAAACAAAGTTCCCCAAACACTCAGGAGGACGTGTCCGGCAGCAACACTGTACATTTCCCTCAGGAAACACAAACTTGTGCCAATTTTCATATCTCGTTTTATCATGCTTTGCCCCGAGTGGCTTGTGTACAGTGGGCGGCGCACGACGATGGGACAAACGCTCTCCACATATTGTAACAGTGTCGGGAAAATCTTTGATGTTAAGAGAGTATTATACATTTTCGATCTTATGACAAAATTTTCACTTTACATCCAAACTTTAAATGCAAGAACAGCTGCAGTGTGAGGTGCAGTGTTCACACAACAGATCCTTTTATACCTCACGTATGTCCTCTTCGCCAATCGGTGTGGTTGCATGTTCTCTAATATGGTCTATATAACTTGAGAAACAATTCCTTGGCCAAGCATCCAGTACACAGTAGATCCAGCAATTCATCTTGTACGTGCGTTCCGAGACACAGAGCTGGTGGTGCTCTCCGCCATCATGTTCTTTCCCCTCAGACATTCACAGAGGAAACCGTATTGAAAACTGGCTTCAGAAGTGTTTCCTCAGGGGTGAGATTGAAATAGACTCACGGTACATGTGACTGTACCTGACAGGGTACACCGTGCACCACCGTGGTCGTACCGGGGAGTGGAGTGAGACCGGGGCGGACCCCGGGGTGCGACGGGTGGTAGTGCGCGGCCTGCCCTGCGGCGCCCCTCACCACCTCTACATGACGGCCTGGAACTCCCACGGCACCAGCTCTCCCAGCCCCGTCCTCCTCACCAACACTCTCGGCAGCGGTGAGTCTCTGCTGCATACCCGTCACCCTACTGGAGCTACTCTCATAAGGTACACTGTAGGACCCTGATACACTCACTAGGTACACTCAAGGATATACTCATAAGGTACACCCCAGGACCCTGATACACTCATAAGGTACACTCAAGGACCATGATATACTCATAAGGTACATCCCAGGACCCTGATACACTCATAAGGTACACTCAAGGACCATGATCTACTCATAAGGTACATCCCAGAACCCTGATACACTCATAAGGTACACTCAAGGACCATGATATACTCATAAGGTACACCCCAGAACCCTGATACACTCATAAGGTACACTCAAGGACCATGATATACTCATAAGGTACATCCCAGGACCCTGATATACTCCTATGACACACCCCAGGATCATGATTTACTCAAAAGGTACACCAGGACCCTGATATACTATTGCAGTATACCTAGGGCCCTAATAAACTATGTACACCCCAAGACTCTGATATACTTATAAGGTACATAGGGCCCTAATATAAGTATATTATATATCATATAATGATAACAGTATAAGAACAACAAAGAAGATATAGACAGTATGTCTCACTTGCCATCTTCAATCTTCCCGTGTTGATGATCTGTCCCGAGGCAAGTACAGTCCTTAATCTTTACAGCTGTTGTTACTACGAAAATTATGCTCTCTATCAAAAAGTAATTTCTGAAGTTATAGATAAGTTTCTACTAGATTACTTTTATAATAGATTATTTTTTGACTTTAACCTTACCTTATGCTAAGGTCCCAAGAAATGTGAAGTATTGCATGAACGAATCGTATTTCTGTGACGATAATGATTTTGTATTATCTGGCAGCCCCAGGACGCCCCGACCCAGCCAAGCTGGTGGAGGTGAACGCGACGTGTGTGACGCTGCGTCTGTACGTGTGGCCAGAGCAAGGCTGCCCCGTCACCCACTGGAAGGTAACGCCACACCATCTGACTCCCCAAGTTTAAAGAGAAATGCTGTGTCTCTTACCAAAGATAAAACAATCCTCTAGATCAGATACTGTCATAATAACTATGGTCATATATCTATAGATTGCTGTGTGTTGGAATGAGAACACAGTGAAATTACGGATTTATGCTATGATGAGTAATTAGCGTGTCATGGCTACCTATCCCCAAAATTCTCTGGTTAAGTATACTTAGGAAATCACCCTTCCCTTCAACAACACAACATTGACAGGCAATGAACCACCCTCCCACTCCAGCCTTAAACTGAATGTTCCACCAGACATACACCCACCAGAAACTACGACCCCCATACATGTACGAGATATGCTTTCTCTCCTGAGTTCCAGACACCAACCACTTCTACGATATTACAAACATCATTTCCATATATCACAAGACCCCTCAACCTCCCACACTGAAGACAGCTGAATACTTGTCTTGTGTTTCATCCCACGCATAAGCTTCTTAACCCAGTAGACGTTGTTGGCTTCCTGAGCGCTGCGGGAACCTTACAGGAGGGGGAAGGTAAGGTAAGATAAAGGTGGAAGTAAACTTTTCATGTAGGAATATGACGACTGTGTGACATTGTCTACCAGCGACTACTGTGCGTGGCACACAGGCTACCTGTCTCACATCGACTGATAACTGTCACAGTAACACACACTGATGGTAACGTAACACACCCGGGAGGGTTTATTTACTCATTATTTTCAGCTTAATATCCGCTGGAAATCCGTTCATTTACGTAATGATCTTTAATTAGACTCTATGACTCATTATAATGGGACGAGGTCATATAAAGCAGGTCCCAGGAGGAGTCGGATGTGCCAGTGTTTACTTAGCTTCGCTAATTGTCAGGTGGAGCGTGGCAGCGGCACAGGCGAGGTGACCTGGGCCCCTCTCCACGCCCACGTGACCCGGGACGCCACTGACCTAGGACTGTGTGACCTGGGCTCGGCATCTTGGCACCTCCTCCGGATCACGGCAGCCTCTACTGCAGGAGACACGTCCGTGGTCTACCGTGTGGCCACCAGGGACCACAGTGGAGGTCAGTAGTGTACTGTGTGGCCACCAGGGGTCACTACATTGAAGGTCAGTAGTGTACTGTGTGGTCACTAGGGGGTCACATTGAAAGTCAGTAGTGTACTGTGTAGCCATTAGGGCCACACTGGAGGTCAACAGTGTACCGTGTGGCCAGCAGAGGTCACAGTGGAGGTCAGCAGTATACCGTGTGGCCGTCAAAGGTCACAGTGGAGGTCAGCAGTATACCGTGTGGCCATCAAAGGTCACAGTGGAGGTCAGGAGTGTATCGTGTAGCCACAAGGGGACACAGTGGAGGTCAGCAGTGTACATGTAGCCATCAGGGTCGCAGTGGAGGTCAGCAGTAGTGTACCGTGTGGCCATCAAGGGTCACAGTGGAGGTCAACAGTGTACTGTGTAGCCATCAGGGGTCGTAATGGATGTCAGTAGTATATGGTGTGGCCACCAGGGACCTCAGTGGAGGTCACTGGTATGTCACATTGCCTTTATTGGCCACGAACATCGTCGAACACATCCGCTCAGGGCTTCTCCTGGAGGTTTGGTGGGTAATGTGTTGTTCCTAATAACT
This sequence comes from Panulirus ornatus, assembly GCF_036320965.1. NCBI lineage: Eukaryota > Metazoa > Arthropoda > Malacostraca > Decapoda > Palinuridae > Panulirus > Panulirus ornatus. Next base: position 7,953,075 of record NC_092256.1, on the reverse strand, counting down.
TATTGTGGAAACCTGGAGCACTATGTGGTAGGTTCTGCAATATTTACTTTCTTGTCTTGGGACGAATTTCAAGTAATTTGAAATGATAAGTAACTTGAACTTTTCCTAATGTCCTCAGACTTGATATGGATTGTATTTCAATCCTTTTTTTTTTCCTTATTTTGAATGTTTTAAATTCAGACGATAGTTTGATATTGTGTGCTGTGTGTTTAATCTAAACCATCATTCATATTACGACTCAGGACGTTGAAGATTTAAATCAATTAATCATGTAAACAAATACTCATTGTACGACCTGGTTTACGTGGTGGTGTGGTACTGGTTACGTGATGGTGTGGTACTGGTTACGTGGTGGTGTGGTACCGGTTTACGTGGTCGTGTGACACATTCCGGGACGTCTGTCTGGCAGGATCAATCACAGCAGAGCCGGTGCAGGAGGTGCTGGTGGGCGGGCCAGCAGCCCCGGGTGGCTGGTTGGACGCCCATGTAGTGGCGGGCGTGGTCAGTGCTGTCCTCTTGGCCGCCGCCCTCATCATCTGCGTGTGTGTCGTCGTCAGGAGACGAAGGTACGGCGGCTACAGGTGAGTGAGGCGCCGCTTGGTGGCTAATGCCATTTTTTTTTTCCTCTGAAAAACACGTTCACTGGTTAGGTTCTGCATCTTGTGCTCTCATACTCGCATCTCTCCTCCTCTCGTACCATCAGCCTTGTCTCTTTCCTCCTACCGTGACATCAGGTTTGCAATTCTCATTTTGTCTTCGAAAAGAAAAAATAAGAAATGCCTTATTATCACTTCTAGCTACACAGCCTCCAGTTCTGTCCGTCTTGTAAATATCTGTCTACCAGCCAGCAGACGCAGTCAATGTCTTCTGTTGGTTTGTAAAGGTGTTCTACGTCGTCGTGTGGACCTCCTGGTAACTCTCCTCTCCGGCTTAACAGACAGGGCGAGAGTCTGGACAGTAAAGCTAGTGGAGAGGAGGATAATGCTCGCAACTCTGAGATCACCCGCACGCACCTGTACTCCCCAACCCCCACCAAGAAGCCCCATGGCTCCCTCACCTCTCTAAAGACCCAGGATGATACTACAGACCCCTACGAGATCTGCCCCTACGCCACCTTCAGGTACCTCCGTCACTACAGTACAAGTTCCTCAATATTCTGTGCATATATGACAAACCAGTGAATAGTTTTTCGCATAGTTTGATGATACGATAACTGGTCCTTGATATGATACTGGGTGAGAAATTACATAGACCCTCTCTGTATTGCACGACGTCTATTTCTGTTTTATCTTTTCATCTGAACTCCAATGCTGATCTCTTCACCTTCATGCTGTAACCTACCTCTCCCTCTTCCTCTCCCTTTCCCTCTCTCCCTCTGAGCTCCCCTCTTGTCCTGTACGTAGCGTGGGCAGTTCGGAGGGTACTTTAGAGTATGGTCTGTCCCTCCACGCCCTGACTCCCCGGGACTGTCTCGACCACCCTGTCCACAGTGATCGACACGGACAGCAGTCGCCCGCGTACGGCCAGACTGGACGGCAAAGAGCTCAGTCACACTACAAGGAGACAGGTTAGTAATGTCGTACACGACCAACATTATAGCCTGGTCTGTTTACAGAAGCTGCCTCTTCTTTTGCTTTCACTGTCGGGTGACCCCGGCACAGGCATCGCCCAACACAAGTCACACCTTACACAATACTTTCGAGTCCGTATACCTGTGCACACGAGATCCCTCCCCCCCTCTGCCTCTGAACCCATAGCAGGGTTTTCCCTGGTCAGTCTTCCTCTACACCTTATGATATGGACGGCCCAGCAGTAGGGTCGCAGGGTCGTGTCATTTTATAGTGCACCCTCGTGTGTTTTTCTCCTGCCAGCATAATATATGGTTCCTCACACCTCACTAGCAACGCTATGCATTCATGGGCAAAAGACGTAATGTATATGAACAGCGGGAGAGTTGCATAAGTGTGTTGAGAAAGATGAAGAGTACTAGGTATAATGGGAGGGACGTCTGGCAGCAAAACAACACTCGAATGATTCTCTTGAATCTCACACTGGTAAACAAAGCTCTCGGTGAGGTGTGAGGGAAGTGCACGAAGGCACTATTCTTCACCTCTGCGGTAGCTGTGTCTGTACACGACCTGTCGTCATTGTTGGTTCTATTCACGTTTGGAATATTCTCTGCAGTACTGCAACCTGTTTGCCGATACAGTCTGCTCTCTCTCTCTCTCCCCTGCAGAGATCACCTACATCAGCAGCCGGAACCGTGCAGAGTACGCCAGCCGACCCAAGTCCATACCTGGGGCCCAGCCTCCCCCAGCACCGGGCGCAGACACCTTGGAACAGAGGCCATGGGCAGAAGAGGCCAGGAAGGACACCCGCAGCCGCCCACACCGCTCTAGAAGTCGCACAAGGGGTGAGTGGGACAGTGAGGAAATAATGCTCATAAGACGATTCTCAGACTCCAGTCATTCATCCATACATTCAACCTCTTGGGAAAAGCATTAGCTGAAGAAAGGTTACATGTTGGACCTGGGAAATTAGTTGTAAAAGGTAGTCATAAACAATAAAGTTGCAGTTTACTCTTGTGATTCTCAGCCAGAATGATTTACCAGCAGAGACAACGCGACGTGACTCCAGCACCGAGAGCAACGACGCCTCCTCACCCGTTCAGCAGCGTCAGCACTACCAGCACCCACAGATCCCTCCACAGCAGCAGCAGCAGCACGCACATCAGCTGACCCCACAGCACCCACCGCAGCAACAGCATACACACCAACTGACCCCGCAGCACCCACAGATCCTTCCACAGCAGCAGCATACGCACCAGCTGACCCCACAGCACTCGCAGATCCCATCACAGCAGCAGCAGCAACAGCACCACACGCACCAGCTACCCACACAGCAGCAAGCAGCAGGACGTGCAGGGCCTCACCCATTGCCGCCTGTCCGCCTTGCCAGGTAGTCTCAGGTAGTGAGCTGAGCAATGTACACTAGGTGGACCGTGGCCCGCACCGCCCCCTCCCTGAACCGTGGCCCGCACCGCCCCCTCCCTGAACCGTGGCCCGCACCGCCCCCTCCCTGAACCGTGGCCCGCACCGCCCCCTTCCTGGACCATAGCCTGTACCTCCACACCGCCCCCTCCCTGGACCATAGCCTGCACTGCCCCCTCTCTAGAACGTGGCCCGCGCCACCTCCTCCTTGGACCATAGCCTTTTCCGTTCCCTCTCTGGACCATTTGCCTACACCGCCCCCTCCCTAGACCATAGCCAGCGCCTCCCCCTCCTGAACCATGGCCCACATCTCCCCCTTCCTAGATTATGGTCTGCACCACCCAGTCCCTAGATGGTGGCCTGCACCTCCCCACCCTTGGACCGTGGCACACACCCCTTTCTCTCCCTGGACCATAGCCCACATCTCTCCTTCTCTGGACCCTGGCACGCACCGTCCACTCCCTGGACCGTCGTGTACACTGTCTGCGTCCTGGACCACAGCACACACAGCTCCCCCTCCCTGGATCATGGCACATGCAGTCCCCTCCCTGGACCATGGCTCAAACAGCCCCCCTCCCTGGAGCGTGTCATGCACCACCCCTTTCCTTGACAACAGTGCACTTAGCCCCCTCCTTGGACCATGACACACATAGTCCCATCCCTAGACCATGGTAGCACCCTTCCAGGACCATGGCAGACACAAACATCTCCCTGAACCATGGCACATCCCACCCTCTCCCTAGACCGTGGCACACAGCCCCCTTTTTAGACCATGACACACACAGCCCCCTCCCTGAATCGTAGCGCACACAGCATCCTCCCTGGACCGTGGCACACAGACCCCCTCCCTGGACTATGGCACACACAACCCCCTCGCTGGACCATGGCACACATCATCCCCTTCCTGGACCATGGCATACACAGCCCCCTTCCTGGACTATGGCACACACAGCCCCTCCCGAGAGCATGGCACACACCACCAACTATCTAGACCATAGCACACACAGCCCCCTCCCTGGACCATGGCACACACACAGCCCCCTCCCTGGACCATGGCACACACACAGCCCCCTCCCTGGACCATGGCACACAGTCCCCCCTCCACACAGTCCCCACACAGACCCCCTCCCTGGGCCATAGCACACACGCCCCCTCCCTGGACCGTTCCACCCACAGCCCCCTTCCCTGACCGTGGCACACACAGCGATCTTCCTGAACCATAGCACATACAGCCCCAACCTTTAACCATGGCACACTCAGCCCCCTCCCTGGACCATGGCACACAATCCCCTCCCTCAACCATGGCACACATAGCCCCAACCTTTAACCGTGGTGCACATAGACCCCTCGCTGAGCCGTGGCACACACAACTCCCTTCCTGGACCATGGCACACACAGTCTCCTTTCTGGTCCATGGCATACTCAGCCCCCTCCTTGGACCATGGCACACAGTCCCCTCCCTGAACCATGGCACGCACAGCCCCAACCTTTAACCATGGTACACACAGACCCCCTCCCTAGACCATGGCACACACAGCCCCTTCCCTAGTCCATGGCATACAAACCCCTCCCTGGACCATGTCACACAGCCCCCTCCCTGGTCCATGACATACACAGCCCTCTTTCTCCCTGGTCCATGGCACACAGCCCCCTCCCACCCACTCCCTTCCCTTTACTTACCACAACAAGAGTATTACTGGAGAGACTCAGTCTTGCCCCTGCATGTTGACATCTGTTGGGTGACTCCTTCCCCTGCATGTTGACATCTGTTGGGTGACTCCTTCCCCTGCATGTTGACATCTGTTGGGTGACTCCTGCCCCTGCATGTTGACATCTGTTGGGTGACTCCTTCCCCTGCATGTTGACATCTGTTGGGTGACTCCTTCCCCTGCATGTTGACATCTGTTGGGTGACTCCTTCCCCTGCATGTTGACATCTGTTGGGTGACTCCTGCTCCTGCATGTTGACATCAGTGGGATGACTCCTTCCCCTGCATGTTGACATCTGTGGAGTGACTCCCGTCTTTGCATGCTGACAGCTGTGGGTCGACTTCTGCTCCTGCATGTTGACATCTGTGGAGTGACTCCCGTCTTTGCATGCTGACAGTTGTGGGACGACTCCTGCCTCTGCATGCTGACAGCTGTGGGGCGACTCCTGCCTCTGCATGCTGACAGCTGTGGGGCGATTCCCGCCTCTGTATGTTGACAGCTGTGAGGCGATTCCCGCCTCTGTATGTTGACAGCTGTGGGGCGATTCCCGCCTCTGTATGTTGACAGCTGTGAGGCGATTCCCGCCTCTGTATGTTGACAGCTGTGGGGCGACTCCTGTCCCTGCATGCTGACCGCTGTGGGATGACTTCCGTCTCTGCATGCTGACAGCTGTGGGGCCACTCCCGCCCCTGCATGCTTAAAGCTGTTGGGAGACTCCTGTCCCTGCATGTTGACAGCTGTGGGGCGACTCCTGCCCCTGCATGTAGACAGATGTGAGGCAATTCACTCCTGCCACTGTATGCTGACAGCTGTGGGGTCACTGATACCCTCCATGCTGACAGTTGTCATGAAACTCATGCCCCTGCATGCTGACAGCTGTGGGAAGGTTCCTACCCCTGCATGCTGATAGCTGTGGGAAGACTCCTGCCCTTACATGATGACAGCTGTGGGGAAGTTTCTACCCCTGCATTTTGAGAGCTGTGGGAAGACTCCAGCCCCTACATACTGACAGGTATATGTAGAATCCTGTCCTTGCATGCTGATAGCTGTGGGAAGACTCCTGCCCCTACATACTGACAGGTATATGTAGAATCCTGTCCTTGCATGCTGATAGCTGTGGGGAGACTCCAGCCCCTACATAATGCCAGCTTTAGGGAGACTACTGCCCTTGTATGCTGACAATTGTTGGGAGATTCCTGCCCCTACATGTAGACATGTGTGGGGACACTCCTGCCCTTGCATGCTGACAAGTGTGGGGAGACTCCTACCCCTACATGCCGACAGGTGTGGGGACAATCTTACCTTTACATGCTAACAGCTGTGAGGAGATTTCTGCCCCTGCATGCTGACAGCTGCGGGGAGACTCATCCCTGCATGCTGACAGGTTTGTGGGGACTCATGCACCTACCTACAACCGGCTGTGGGAAGCTTCTGCTTCAGCAAACTGACAGCTTTGGGGAGACTCCTACCCCTCCCCCCAACCCCACCCAAATGCTGACATTTGTGGGAAGACTCCTGCCCCATATGCAGACAGCCATAGGGAGACTTCTGTCCCTGCATGCTAACAGCTGTGGGAGACTCCTGCACCTACATGCTAACAGCTGTGGAGAAACCTTTACTCCTGCATGTTGACAGCTGAGGGGAGACTACTGTGCCTGCATAATGACATATGTGGGGGAGACCCCTATCCCTGCATGCTGACAGCTGTGGGGAGACTTATCTACCCCTGCATGCTGACAGGTGTGGTGAAATTCCTACCCTTACAGGTTGACAGTTGTGGAAAGACTGCTGTCACTTCATGCTGACAGCTTTGAGGAGACTCCTACGCTTGTATTCTAACATCTGTGCGGAGACCCTCCTCCTACATGCAGACACCTGTGGGGAGACTTCTTCCCCTTCATGATGACAACTGTGGGGAGAATCACTCCTACACCTAAATGCTGAAAGTTGTGGGAAGACCCCTTTCCCTTCATGCTGACAGCTTTGGGAAGACTCCTGCCCCTACATACCGACAGCTGTGGGGAGACTCTTGTCCCTAAATGAGACAGCTCTGGTGAAACTTGTACCCCTACATGCTGATAACTGAGGGGAGATCGCTATCCCTACAAGCTGACAACAATGGGGAAACTCCTGTCCCTGCATGCTGACGACTGTGGGGAAACTCCAGTCCCTGCATTTTGACAGCTGTGGTGATACTCCTACCCTGCATGCCGACAGCTGTGGGGAATTTATGTCCCTGCATGCAGCTGTAAGGGGACTTCCTGTTCCTTACATGCTGACAGTTGTAAGAAAACTCCTTCCTCTGGATGCTTACAGCTCTGGGGAGACACTTCCCCTTGCATACTGATAGATATGAAGGAAGTCCTGTCTTGCATGTTGACATCTGTGAGGAGACTCACTTTTGCCCCTTCACACTGAAAGCTGTCTGGAGGGGATGAATCTAGAGCACAGGAGAATGTCACATTACTTTTGTTCTTGAATTGAATATTCTTGTCTGAAGGACATGCCCTTCTTATCACAGAGATGATGGAACCTCAGTGTGTCGTTTGGTTTAGATACCCTATACACATCCCCTCTAGATAACTCAAAATATCTTCCAGATCTGTGGAACACATGAAGATGTAAACATCACACTCACGATCGAATTTCCCAGGTTGACCACATAATGCTCTGTTTTGCTCAGTAGGGAGTAATTTCCTATAAACATATGTCAAACTAAGCAAAAGCCTTTATTGAATATCAAGCTACTTATATCTCTTACTTGTACAAGACCAATTTTGGAATTTGTTTGGGTTCCCCTTGTAAGTTGATGCAATGCTCACCATTTTTTACTTTCCTTTTGACTTCATCATCAACAAGCTTGTTCAACAGGCAAGTCATTTACATAAATCAAGAAGAGCAGTGTTCCCAGAACCCAGGCCTGCAGCACCTCACCTGTGACCCCAGGCCATTATGAGAATGCACCCCCTGACCTGTGTCCTTTGCTCCCATCCACTCAGGCAATCTATCTTGTGAAGAAGTGTCACCTTTACCTTTTACTGGATGAGTCTGCTTCCTTTGTGGTACACTGTCAAACGTTTTATGGCAGGCCAGAAACACAATCTACCAATCCATCTCTATCTAAAATGGATAGTCTGTCACAGAAGTCTAAGAGACTTCCTGCACATGACCTCTTACCACTAAATTATTGTTGACTTTCCTTTGCAAGTCGTAATCCACTTGCTTTCAGAACATTTATTCCATTGTTCTACAAACCACACTTGTTAGGGAGACTTGTTTGCAATTTTTTGAAATTTCCTACGTCTCCTTTTTTACAAAGACACAAAATTGCTCTTTTCAAGCCTCTAGCACTGCACCCTCTGTAGATTACGTATAAAACAGAATTTTGAGCCTCCTTCCAAATGTATCCAAACACTCCCTTGGCAGATATGGAGAAGCTTCTTTAGAGTCACATGCCTCATATTGGTCAATGCATTTTAAAAGCCTGTTTATGCCTTTTTCTAGTAATCTAAGTGATTTCCAAGACCTTATCCCCATCCCAACAGTAGTGCCCTACCCTGTCAAAAATCTTTTGAGCTTATGATTCAGCGCCTCAAATGTCTCTTTCTCCAAATCCCTCTGCACAGTTAGCTGATCTTTAACCCACAACTTATTCCGAATGAATTTCTGAAAAGTTTTGAATTATCTTCACAAAATCTTCATCATTTTTGCTCTTTCCTCTTTGACTTGTAGTGTTCCTTTCTCATCCTTCATAACTTTCAAATGCTGGTGACTAACACCTTTACCTCCTGAATAGCACATTTATAAGCTATTTTACTCTTTGACATCCATCACTGAATCTCATCCCTAACAAACCACCTGTATGGTGCAAGTGGCCACCTGGGTTCACCCGTCAACCAATCTCCAACTTTTATTCAGTGATTACATCATGACCCTCGGGCCCTTAATGCCAACTTGCCTCATAATTCTGGGAATGCGAATGTGTGCTGACCTGCTACTCCTTCCTCTTTATATATTGCTTCTTTTTCCATGGATAGATAACCTTTTCTGATTTGCACTGTGTTATTAATTTATATTTATTTTGCTTTGTCGCTGTCTCCTGCGTTTGCGAGGTAGCGCAAGGAAACAGACAAAAGAAATGGCTCAACCCACCCCCATACACATGTATATACACACACGTCCACACACGCAAACATACATACCTATACATCTCAACGAGGAGAAGTGGGAGACCAAATTGGAGGTGGAAAGATGGAGTGAAAAAGATTTTGTGTGATCAGGGCCTGAACATGCAGGAGGGTGAAAGGAGGGCAAGGAATAGAGTGAATTGGAGCGATGTGGTATACCGGGGTTGACGTGCTGTCAGTGGATTGAATCAAGGCATGTGAAGCGTCTGGGGTAAACCATGGAAAGCTGTGTAGGTATGTATATTTGTGTGTGTGGACGTATGTATATACATGTGTATGGGGGTGGGTTGGGCCATTTCTTTCGTCTGTTTCCTTGCGCTACCTCGCAAATGCGGGAGACAGCGGCAAAAAAAAAAGAAAAAAAAAAAATACATCTCAATGTACACATACATATACACACACAGACACATACATATATATATACCCATGCACACAATTCACACTGTCTGCCCCTACTCATTCCCATCGCCACCCCACCACACATGGAATACCATCCCCCTCCCCCCTCATGTGTGCGGGGTAGCGCTAGGAAAAGACAACAAAGGCCCCATTCGTTCACACTCAGTCTCTATCTGTCATGCAATAATGCCCGAAACCACAGCTCCCTTTCCACATCCAGGCCCCACACAACTTTCCATGGTTTACCCCAGACGCTTCACATGCCCTGATTCAATCCACTGGCAGCACGTCAACCCCAGTATACCACATCGATCCAATTCACTCTATTCCTTGCCTGCCTTTCACCCTCCTGCATGTTCAGGCCCTGATCACTCAAAATCTTTTTCACTCCATCTTTCCACCTCCAATTTGGTCTCCCACTTCTCCTCGTTCCCTCCACCTCTGACACATATATCCTCTTGGTCAATCTTTCCTCACTCATTCTCTCCATGTGCCCAAACCATTTCAAAACACCCTCTTCTGCTCTCTCAACCACGCTCTTTTTATTTCCACACATCTCTCTTACCCTTACGTTACTTACTCGATCAAACCACCTCACACCACACATTGTCCTCAGACATCTCATTTCCAGCACATCCACCCTCCTGCGCACAACTCTATCCATAGCCCACGCCTCGCAACCATACAACATTGTTGGAACCACTATTCCTTCAAACATACCCATTTTTGCTTTCCGAGATAATGTTCTCGACTTCCACACATTCTTCAAGGCTCTCAGGATTTTCGCCCCCTCCCCCACCCTATGATTCACTTCCGCTTCCATGGTTCCATCCGCTGCCAGATCCACTCCCAGATATCTAAAACACTTTACTTCCTCCAGTTTTTCTCCATTCAAACTTACCTCCCAATTGACTTGACCCTCAACCCTACTGTACCTAATAACCTTGCTCTTATTCACATTTACTCTTAACTTTCTTCTTTCACACACTTTACCAAACTCAGTCACCAGCTTCCGCAGTTTCTCACATGAATCAGCCACCAGTGCTGTATCATCAGCGAACAACAACTGACTCACTTCCAAGCTCTCTCATCCACAACAGACTTCATTCTTGCCCCTCTTTCCAAAACTCTTGCATTCACCTCCCTAACAACCCCATCCATAAACAAATTAAACAACCATGGCGACATCACACACCCCTGCCGCGAACCTACATTCACTGAGAACCAATCACTTTCCTCTCTTCCTACATGTACACATGCCTTACATCCTCGGTAAAAACTTTTCACTGCTTCAAACAACTTGCCACCCACACCATATATTCTTAATACTTTCCACAGAGCATCTATATCAACTCTGTCATATGCCTTCTCCAGATCCATAAATGCTACATACAAATCCATTTGCTTTTCTAAGTATTTCTCACATACATTCTTCAAAGCAAACACCTGATCCACACATCCTCTACCACTTCTGAAACCACACTGCTCTTCCCCAATCTGATGCTCTGTACATGCCTTCACCCTCTCAATCAATACCCTCCCATATAATTTACCAGGAATACTCAGCAAACTTATACCTCTGTAATTTGAGCACTCACTCTTATCCCCTTTGCCTTTGTACAATGGCACTATGCACGCATTCCGCCAATCCTCAGGCACCTCACCATGAGTCATACATACATTAAATAACCTTACCAACCAGTCAACAATACAGTCACCCCCTTTTTTAATAGATTCCACTGCAATACCATCCAAACCTGCTGCCTTGCTGGCTTTCATCTTCCGCAAAGCTTTTACTACCTCTTCTCTGTTTACCAAATCATTTTCCCCATCCCTCTCACTTTGCACACCACCTCGACCAAGACACCCTATATCTGCCACTCTATCATCAGACACATTCAACAAACCTTCAAAATACTCACTCCATCTCCTTCTCACATCACCACTACTTGTTATCACCTCCCCATTAGCACCCTTCACTGAAGTTCCCATTTGCTCCCTTGTCTTACGCACTTTATTTACCTCCTTCCAGAACATCTTTTTATTCTCCCTAAAATTTGATGATACTCTCTCACCCCAACTCTCATTTGCCCTTTTTTTCACCTCTTGCACCTTTCTCTTGACCTCCTGTCTCTTTCTTTTATACATCTCCCACTCAATTGCATTTTTTCCCTGCAAAAATCGTCCAAATGCCTCTCTCTTCTCTTTCACTAATAATCTTACTTCTTCATCCCACCACTCACTACCCTTTCTAATCAACCCACCTCCCACGCTTCTCATGCCACAAGCATCTTTTGCGCAATCCATCACTGATTCCCTAAATACATCCCATTCCTCCCCCACTCCCCTTACTTCCATTGTTCTCACCTTTTTCCATTCTGTACTCAGTCTCTCCTGGTACTTCCTCACACAAGTCTCCTTCCCAAGCTCACTTACTCTCACCACCCTCTTCACCCCAACATTGTGTACCCAAACTTATTTATATGACCTTACATTTCACTGGACGTTATTGAATATTTTCATCCCTACCCTTTTTGAGTGAAATGTGACAGTTTTTCTCCTTCTCCCTTCTTTTTGTTCCTTGGTGCTGATTGTTCTGCCTCCCCTTTCATGCTTATGTAGGTTGACTTTCCCACGACAAGTCCTGCATCAGTGTTACTGTTTACGAGCCCACTGACTGGTAAAGGGACTCTAAGTATCTGTCAAGTTATGTGAGGTTGAACCGTGACCAGTCTGTGGTCAGAGTAGATGGTTGGTTCTAAAGAATTTGGTATATATAAGAACACTTGGTCCAGTTTGGTACTTTAGATGTACATTGTCTCCAACAGTACTTGCTCTACCAGGTGGTCCTTGGTTGGCTTTATGATTTGCCTTTATCTGGAGTTGGGTATCAACTCTGTCATATGCCTTCTCCAGATCCATAAATGCTACATACAAATCCATTTGCTTTTCTAAGTATTTCTCACATACATTCTTCAAAGCAAACACCTGATCCACACATCCTCTACCACTTCTGAAACCACACTGCTCTTCCCCAATCTGATGCTCTGTACATGCCTTCACCCTCTCAATCAATACCCTCCCATATAATTTACCAGGAATACTCAGCAAACTTATACCTCTGTAATTTGAGCACTCACTCTTATCCCCTTTGCCTTTGTACAATGGCACTATGCATGCATTCCGCCAATCCTCAGGCACCTCACCATGAGTCATACATACATTAAATAACCTTACCAACCAGTCAACAATACAGTCACCCCCTTTTTTAATAGATTCCACTGCAATACCATCCAAACCTGCTGCCTTGCTGGCTTTCATCTTCCGCAAAGCTTTTACTACCTCTTCTCTGTTTACCAAATCATTTTCCCCATCCCTCTCACTTTGCACACCACCTCGACCAAGACACCCTATATCTGCCACTCTATCATCAGACACATTCAACAAACCTTCAAAATACTCACTCCATCTCCTTCTCACATCACCACTACTTGTTATCACCTCCCCATTAGCACCCTTCACTGAAGTTCCCATTTGCTCCCTTGTCTTACGCACTTTATTTACCTCCTTCCAGAACATCTTTTTATTCTCCCTAAAATTTGATGATACTCTCTCACCCCAACTCTCATTTGCCCTTTTTTTCACCTCTTGCACCTTTCTCTTGACCTCCTGTCTCTTTCTTTTATACATCTCCCACTCAATTGCATTTTTTCCCTGCAAAAATCGTCCAAATGCCTCTCTCTTCTCTTTCACTAATAATCTTACTTCTTCATCCCACCACTCACTACCCTTTCTAATCAACCCACCTCCCACGCTTCTCATGCCACAAGCATCTTTTGCGCAATCCATCACTGATTCCCTAAATACATCCCATTCCTCCCCCACTCCCCTTACTTCCATTGTTCTCACCTTTTTCCATTCTGTACTCAGTCTCTCCTGGTACTTCCTCACACAAGTCTCCTTCCCAAGCTCACTTACTCTCACCACCCTCTTCACCCCAACATTGTGTACCCAAACTTATTTATATGACCTTACATTTCACTGGACGTTATTGAATATTTTCATCCCTACCCTTTTTGAGTGAAATGTGACAGTTTTTCTCCTTCTCCCTTCTTTTTGTTCCTTGGTGCTGATTGTTCTGCCTCCCCTTTCATGCTTATGTAGGTTGACTTTCCCACGACAAGTCCTGCATCAGTGTTACTGTTTACGAGCCCACTGACTGGTAAAGGGACTCTAAGTATCTGTCAAGTTATGTGAGGTTGAACCGTGACCAGTCTGTGGTCAGAGTAGATGGTTGGTTCTAAAGAATTTGGTATATATAAGAACACTTGGTCCAGTTTGGTACTTTAGATGTACATTGTCTCCAACAGTACTTGCTCTACCAGGTGGTCCTTGGTTGGCTTTATGATTTGCCTTTATCTGGAGTTGGGTATCAACTCTGTCATATGCCTTCTCCAGATCCATAAATGCTACATACAAATCCATTTGCTTTTCTAAGTATTTCTCACATACATTCTTCAAAGCAAACACCTGATCCACACATCCTCTACCACTTCTGAAACCACACTGCTCTTCCCCAATCTGATGCTCTGTACATGCCTTCACCCTCTCAATCAATACCCTCCCATATAATTTACCAGGAATACTCAGCAAACTTATACCTCTGTAATTTGAGCACTCACTCTTATCCCCTTTGCCTTTGTACAATGGCACTATGCACGCATTCCGCCAATCCTCAGGCACCTCACCATGAGTCATACATACATTAAATAACCTTACCAACCAGTCAACAATACAGTCACCCCCTTTTTTAATAGATTCCACTGCAATACCATCCAAACCTGCTGCCTTGCTGGCTTTCATCTTCCGCAAAGCTTTTACTACCTCTTCTCTGTTTACCAAATCATTTTCCCCATCCCTCTCACTTTGCACACCACCTCGACCAAGACACCCTATATCTGCCACTCTATCATCAGACACATTCAACAAACCTTCAAAATACTCACTCCATCTCCTTCTCACATCACCACTACTTGTTATCACCTCCCCATTAGCACCCTTCACTGAAGTTCCCATTTGCTCCCTTGTCTTACGCACTTTATTTACCTCCTTCCAGAACATCTTTTTATTCTCCCTAAAATTTGATGATACTCTCTCACCCCAACTCTCATTTGCCCTTTTTTTCACCTCTTGCACCTTTCTCTTGACCTCCTGTCTCTTTCTTTTATACATCTCCCACTCAATTGCATTTTTTCCCTGCAAAAATCGTCCAAATGCCTCTCTCTTCTCTTTCACTAATAATCTTACTTCTTCATCCCACCACTCACTACCCTTTCTAATCAACCCACCTCCCACGCTTCTCATGCCACAAGCATCTTTTGCGCAATCCATCACTGATTCCCTAAATACATCCCATTCCTCCCCCACTCCCCTTACTTCCATTGTTCTCACCTTTTTCCATTCTGTACTCAGTCTCTCCTGGTACTTCCTCACACAAGTCTCCTTCCCAAGCTCACTTACTCTCACCACCCTCTTCACCCCAACATTGTGTACCCAAACTTATTTATATGACCTTACATTTCACTGGACGTTATTGAATATTTTCATCCCTACCCTTTTTGAGTGAAATGTGACAGTTTTTCTCCTTCTTCCTTCTTTTTGTTCCTTGGTGCTGATTGTTCTGCCTCCCCTTTCATGCTTATGTAGGTTGACTTTCCCACGACAAGTCCTGCATCAGTGTTACTGTTTACGAGCCCACTGACTGGTAAAGGGACTCTAAGTATCTGTCAAGTTATGTGAGGTTGAACCGTGACCAGTCTGTGGTCAGAGTAGATGGTTGGTTCTAAAGAATTTGGTATATATAAGAACACTTGGTCCAGTTTGGTACTTTAGATGTACATTGTCTCCAACAGTACTTGCTCTACCAGGTGGTCCTTGGTTGGCTTTATGATTTGCCTTTATCTGGAGTTGGGTGTAGCAAATGAAGCTCTCTTAGGATTCTCCTAGGAGACTTTGAAAGTGTGGGAATGTTGAAAGTGACGATTTCCTTGACGCAATGGTCTAGCAGGATGGGGGATATGGTTTCCAGAACAGCAGAAAAGGAATTACTCCAGAATTGGGTGGTCATTTCTATCCACTGATAGTAGCAGCTTCCATCAAACAGGTTTTCCAGGATCCTTGTCACTGCTACCATGGCATACTGAAGGCTGGCAAGCACTCCTCTGTGTCCTTGTCCTCCTCCAGTTGCATCAGTATGGTGTATCCTAGTCTGTATACCTCTACATCTTGTTTGGCTCAGATGGGTCTCTCTCAGGATACTGACAACAGTGCTGCTACCAGTGAGGAGTTTCCAGCAGTTAGGGCCACACTTCTAACTAGTGCCATTCCCCATATAATGTTAACTAGACCCACCTTGCTGATGTCATGTCACACCCTTTCAGTGGAGGCCCCTAGCAATGTCTTGGCCTGTGATGGTACACTGGGTATGGAGGCATTATTCTGTATAGATATGCTATTTTCTGGTTCATTTTGTATTCCAAAGCTCTAAGACATCAGCATGTTGGTAATCAACATAAATGATTAATGTTTCTGAAGTCAAAATATTCATCTAACTTTGTTTCATCTAAAATTAACTTTACCTTGAGTGAGATATTACTTTAATCCCAAGTTTTGGATGTTGCAAAACCTGAGCCACTTTAGTGAAAACTTAAGAACTGCTCATAATTGGTCAAGGTCATCCATGTATCATATAGTATCTAATCAAGGAAAATCAAAATTAATGTGTAATGATGGTGTTTTATTCAGTTTAATACCGACTGATTCTCTTATGATCTTTCAGAGTACGAAGTGAATCGTCTTCGAGTGAGACTTCCCCTCTAACACCCCCCAGGCCTCTCCACCCACCCTCAGCCTTCTCTGACTCTCGGGAGTTGTCTGAGGCAGAGTGCGACAGAGAGATGCTACAAGCTCAAGCCAGTAATGCTGGTGGTGTCTTAAAGATCAGGAGACAAAGCAGTGGTGGTCTAGGCAGCAGTGATAACATGACTGCTGAGCTCACTGTATTATTGCAAAGGTACAAGAAACAGCAACAAGAACAGCAGAGTGGCCAACAGAAGCATCAACCAAAGCTACAGCATGGGACACAGAAATGCCCCTACAGTATAAATGTGTAGTTTAAGCCTTCCTTTTGTATAACTGAAAAAATTTGAAGGTGGTTATATTTTATATGATATGACACAGTGGTATACATATCCATGTGTTAGAGATATGTGTGTACAGTCCATCTATAGTATGTGTCTGTGATGAGAGATGGTCCAAATGACTGCACTGACTGGCTGTGCAAGAAGAGGATAATGAGAGTATTAATAGCATGTGCAATACTTCCATCATTCTGTCCACATGATGATGCAATGCATCCATATCAATGCAAATGGAAATATCTAGTGGCATGAAATATCAAGCTTTGAATGAGGTTTTGACTCTCTAAGGCAGTTTTGATCATAGTATAACCCAAAGTTTAAAAATGGTGATGCAAAAGAAAATGGTGCTACATATTTCAAAGGAAATAGGAGGGAGGGAGGGAGAGGGACAAGAGGCCTGGGTAAAAGGCCCTTCAATTTCCCCTCAACTTTGGAATTGTTGGTTTGTTGTGTCCACTACAGTAGGAGTCCAGATGTATGTAAAGTCTTAATACAAGTACAAGATCTGCAACCCATGTTTCACATTATATAAAATTTAAGCGATCATTAGACTTCTCGTACTTGCCCAAAATTCTCGCTTATCTTTGTTTCCAACAAGTTAACTTAGTTACATTACAGCAATTATAAACATGATGGGGAGCTAGGAATTGGATGCTTGTTGGACACAATGATAAGAACAGAATAAGGACCAAAACAATGAGTACTGACAAAAAGCATGGGACTCTACTGCCTCATGGTCAAGCTGCAGAAACTTGAGAGGCATTTTGGCAAGAATCTTGGAAGAGTGAGAACTCAAGATTTTGGATACTTGACACTAAAGATGGATTGGAGACATTTTACATGTAGTAAGACATGAATGGTTTGAGCAGAAATTTTCAAAACTGGACTGTTTTGTTTACCAAAGGAAGATGAACAAAGTACCCCTGAATGTGACAACCATACTGTATATTTCAGAAATTGTATATCTAGTGACCGACGATCCCAGTATTACATATCTTGAGTCTTGCTGATTGTTTAACAGTACTTAAACTCTGAGACTTTGGGTTGCAGAGGTGACAGCTTTACAGTGTGACTGCTGAATCCAAAGCAACTTTTTTTTGTATTAACTCGTTTTCTAAAAAATGTGTGTGTGTGTATGTTGACAGTGAAGTGTATTCTCAATAATAAAGCCCTTAAATAAGTCACTGCTCTATCTGTACAGCCTGATGATAAAGGCAAAGTATGCACCAAGTGAGA
Source organism: Panulirus ornatus (assembly GCF_036320965.1). Lineage (NCBI taxonomy): Eukaryota > Metazoa > Arthropoda > Malacostraca > Decapoda > Palinuridae > Panulirus > Panulirus ornatus. Next base: position 7,935,355 of record NC_092256.1, on the reverse strand, counting down.
TCTGAAATTCCAGAGTTTTAATATGAATAAATAAGAATCACCCCATGTATACCAATTATTCCCTCAACTGCCACATTACTCACCTTTGCATTCAAATCACCCATCACTATAACCCGGTCTCGTGCATCAAAACCACTAACACACTCATTCAGCTGCTCCCAAAACACTTGCCTCTCATGATCTTTCTTCTCATGCCCAGGTGCATATGCACCAATAATCACCCATCTCTCTCCATCAACTTTCAGTTTTACCCATATTAATCGAGAATTTACTTTCTTACATTCTATCACATACTCCCACAACTCCTGTTTCAGGAGTACTGCTACTCCTTCAGTGTTGTAATTGGAAATGGTGAAGAGCTTGTAGATTTATGTGCTGAAAAAGGACTGATGATTGGGTATACCTGGTTTAAAAAGCGAGATATACATAAGTATACTTATGTAAGTAGGAGAGATGGCCAGAGAGCGTTATTGGATTACGTGTTAATTGACAGGCGCGCGAAAGAGAGACTTTTGGATGTTAATGTGCTGAGAGGTGCAACTGGAGGGATGTCTGATCATTATCTTGTGGAGGCTAAGGTGAAGATTTGTATGGGTTTTCAGAAAAAAAAGAGTGAATGTTGGGGTGAAGAGGGTGGTGAGAGTTAGTGAGCTTGGGAAGGAGACTTGTGTGAGGAGGTACCAGGAGAGACTGAGTACAGAATGGAAAAAGGTGAGAACAATGGAAGTAAGGGGAGTGGGATGTATTTAGGGAATCAGTGATGGTTGCGCAAAAGATGCTTGTGGCATGAGAAGAGTGGGAGGTGGGTTGATTAGAAAGGGTAGTGAGTGGTGGGATGAAGAAGTAAGAGTATTAGTGAAAGAAAAGAGAGAGGCATTTGGACGATTTTTGCAGGGAAAAAATGCAATTGAGTGGGAGACGTATAAAAGAAAGAGACAGGAGGTCAAGAGAAAGGTGCAAGAGGTGAAAAAAAGGGCAAATGAGAGTTGGGGTGAGAGAGTATCATTAAATTTTAGGGAGAATAAAAAGATGTTCTGGAAGGAGGTAAATAAAGTGCGTAAGACAAGGGAGCAAATGGGAACTTCAGTGAAGGGCGCAAATGGGGAGGTGATAACAAGTAGTGGTGATGTGAGAAGGAGATGGAATGAGTATTTTGAAGGTTTGTTGAATGTGTTTGATGATAGAGTGGCAGATATAGGGTGTTTTGGTCGAGGTGGTGTGCAAAGTGAGAGGGTTAGGGAAAATGATTTGGTAAACAGAGAAGAGGTAGTAAAAGCTTTGCGGAAGATGAAAGCCAGCAAGGCAGCAGGTTTGGATGGTATTGCAGTGGAATCTATTAAAAAAGGGGGTGACTGTATTGTTGACTGGTTGGTAAGGTTATTTAATGTATGTATGACTCATGGTGAGGTGCCTGAGGATTGGCGGAATGCGTGCATAGTGCCATTGTACAAAGGCAAAGGGGATAAGAGTGAGTGCTCAAATTACAGAGGTATAAGTTTGCTGAGTATTCCTGGTAAATTATATGGGAGGGTATTGATTGAGAGGGTGAAGGCATGTACAGAGCATCAGATTGGGGAAGAGCAGTGTGGTTTCAGAAGTGGTAGAGGATGTGTGGATCAGGTGTTTGCTTTGAAGAATTTGGTGAGAAATACTTAGAAAAGCGAATGGATTTGTATGTAGCATTTATGGATCTGGAGAAGGCATATGACAGAGTTGATATAGATGCTCTGTGGAAAGTATTAAGAATATATGGTGTGGGTGGCAAGTTGTTTGAAGCAGTGAAAAGTTTTTATCGAGGATGTAAGGCATGTGTACGTGTAGGAAGAGAGGAAAGTGATTGGTTCTCAGTGAATGTAGGTTTGCGGCAGGGGTGTGTGATGTCTCCATGGTTGTTTAATTTGTTTATGGATGGGGTTGTTAGGGAGGTAAATGCAAGAGTTTTGGAAAGAGGGGCAAGTATGAAGTCTGTTGGGGATGAGAGAGCTTGGGAAGTGAGTCAGTTGTTGTTCGCTGATGATACAGCGCTGGTGGCTGATTCATGTGAGAAACTGCAGAAGCTGGTGACTGAGTTTGGTAAAGTGTGTGAAAGAAGAAAGTTAAGAGTAAATGTGAATAAGAGCAAGGTTATTAGGTACAGTAGGGTTGAGGGTCAAGTCAATTGGGAGGTGAGTTTGAATGGAGAAAAACTGGAGGAAGTGAAGTGTTTTAGATATCTGGGAGTGGATCTGGCAGCGGATGGAACCATGGAAGCAGAAGTGGATCATAGGGTGGGGGAGGGGGCGAAAATTCTGGGAGCCTTGAAGAATGTGTGGAAGTCGAGAACATTATCTCGGAAAGCAAAAATGGGTATGTTTGAAGGAATAGTGGTTCCAACAATGTTGTATGGTTGCGAGGCGTGGGCTATGGATAGAGTTGTGCGCAGGAGGATGGATGTGCTGAAAATGAGATGTTTGAGGACAATGTGTGGTGTGAGGTGGTTTGATCGAGTAAGTAACGTAAGGGTAAGAGAGATGTGTGGAAATAAAAAGAGCGTGGTTGAGAGAGCAGAAGAGGGTGTTTTGAAATGGTTTGGGCACATGGAGAGAATGAGTGAGGAAAGATTGACCAAGAGGATATATGTGTCGGAGGTGGAGGGAACGAGGAGAAGAGGGAGACCAAATTGGAGGTGGAAAGATGGAGTGAAAAAGATTTTGTGTGATCGGGGCCTGAACATGCAGGAGGGTGAAAGGAGGACAAGGAATAGAGTGAATTGGAGCGATGTGGTATACCGGGGTTGACGTGCTGTCAGTGGATTGAATCGGGGCATGTGAAGCGTCTGGGGTAAACCATGGAAAGCTGTGTAGGTATGTATATTTGCGTGTGTGGACGTGTGTATGTACATGTGTATGGGGGGGGGTTGGGCCATTTCTTTCGTCTGTTTCCTTGCGCTAACTCGCAAACGCGGGAGACAGCGACAAAGTATAAAAAAAGAAAAAAAAAAATCACTGACATCCCATTCTTGTGTATACCATTACTGGCACAAGTCGTGTTTGTACTCAGTATGCCATTTATGGCACAGGGCTTGTAGAAATGTGCTAGTTTGTGTTTATTGATAGTATTATAATAGATTCTTATTTTTTATTTTTTTTTTTTTTTGCTTTGTCGCTGTCTCCCGCGTTTGCGAGGTAGCGCAAGGAAACAGACGAAAGAAATGGCCCAACCCACCCCCATACACATGTATATACATACATCCACACACGCAATTGTACATACCTACACAGCTTTCCATGGTTTACCCCAGACGCTTCACATGCCCCGATTCAATCCACTGACAGCACGTCAACCCCGGTATACCACATCGCTCCAATTCACTCTATTCCTTGTCCTCCTTTCACCCTCCTGCATGTTCAGGCCCCGATCACACAAAATCTTTTTCACTCCATCTTTCCACCTCCAATTTGGTCTCCCTCTTCTCCTCGTTCCCTCCACCTCCGACACATATATCCTCTTGGTCAATCTTTCCTCACTCATTCTCTCCATGTGCCCAAACCATTTCAAAACACCCTCTTCTGCTCTCTCAACCACGCTCTTTTTATTTCCACACATCTCTCTTACCCTTACGTTACTTACTCGATCAAACCACCTCACACCACACATTGTCCTCAAACATCTCATTTCCAGCACATCCATCCTCCTGCGCACAACTCTATCCATAGCCCATGCCTCGCAACCATACAACATTGTTGGAACCACTATTCCTTCAAACATACCCATTTTTGCTTTCCGAGATAATGTTCTCGACTTCCACACATTCTTCAAGGCTCCCAAAATTTTCGCCCCCTCCCCCACCCTATGATCCACTTCCGCTTCCATGGTTCCATCCGCTGCCAGATCCACTCCCAGATATCTAAAACACTTCACTTCCTCCAGTTTTTCTCCATTCAAACTCACCTCCCAATTGACTTGACCCTCAACCCTACTGTACCTAATAACCTTGCTCTTATTCACATTTACTCTTAACTTTCTTCTTCCACACACTTTACCAAACTCAGTCACCAGCTTCTGCAGTTTCTCACATGAATCAGCCACCAGCGCTGTATCATCAGCGAACAACAACTGACTCACTTCCCAAGCTCTCTCATCCCCAACAGACTTCATACTTGCCCCTCTTTCCAAAACTCTTGCATTTACCTCCCTAACAACCCCATCCATAAACAAATTAAACAACCATGGAGACATCACACACCCCTGCCGCAAACCTACATTCACTGAGAACCAATCACTTTCCTCTCTTCCTACACGTACACATGCCTTACATCCTCGATAAAAACTTTTCACTGCTTCTAACAACTTGCCTCCCACACCATATATTCTTAATACCTTCCACAGAGCATCTCTATCAACTCTATCATATGCCTTCTCCAGATCCATAAATGCTACATACAAATCCATTTGCTTTTCTAAGTATTTCTCACATACATTCTTCAAAGCAAACACCTGATCCACACATCCTCTACCACTTCTGAAACCACACTGCTCTTCCCCAATCTGATGCTCTGTACATGCCTTCACCCTCTCAATCAATACCCTCCCATATAATTTACCAGGAATACTCAACAAACTTATACCTCTGTAATTTGAGCACTCACTCTTATCCCCTTTGCCTTTGTACAATGGCACTATGCACGCATTCCGCCAATCCTCAGGCACCTCACCATGAGTCGTACATACATTAAATAACCTTACCAACCAGTCAACAATACAGTCACCCCCTTTTTTAATAAATTCCATTGCAATACCATCCAAACCTGCTGCCTTGCCGGCTTTCATCTTCCGCAAAGCTTTTACTACCTCTTCTCTGTTTACCAAATCATTTTCCCTAACCCTCTCACTTTGCACACCACCTCGACCAAAACACCCTATATCTGCCACTCTATCATCAAACACATTCAACAAACCTTCAAAATACTCACTCCATCTCCTTCTCACATCACCACTACTTGTTATCACCTCCCCATTTGCGCCCTTCACTGAAGTTCCCATTTGCTCCCTTGTCTTACGCACTTTATTTACCTCCTTCCAGAACATCTTTTTATTCTCCCTAAAATTTAATGATACTCTCTCACCCCAACTCTCATTTACCCTTTTTTTCACCTCTTGCACCTTTCTCTTGACCTCTGTCTCTTTCTTTTATACATCTCCCACTCAATTGCATTTTTTCCCTGCAAAAATCGTCCAAATGCCTCTCTCTTCTCTTTCACTAATACTCTTACTTCTTCATCCCACCACTCACTACCCTTTCTAATCAACCCACCTCCCACTCTTCTCATGCCACAAGCATCTTTTGCGCAATCCATCACTGATTCCCTAAATACATCCCATTCCTCCCCCACTCCCCTTACTTCCATTGTTCTCACCTTTTTCCATTCTGTACACAGTCTCTCCTGGTACTTCCTCACACAGGTCTCCTTCCCAAGCTCACTTACTCTCACCACCCTCTTCACCCCAACATTCACTCTTCTTTTCTGAAAACCCATACAAATCTTCACCTTAGCCTCCACAAGATAATGATCAGACATCCCTCCAGTTGCACCTCTCAGCACATTAACATCCAAAAGTCTCTCTTTCGCACGCCTGTCAATTAACATGTAATCCAATAACGCTCTCTGGCCATCTCTCCTACTTAGATAAGTATACTTATGTATATCTCGCTTTTTAAACCAGGTATTCCCAATCATCAGTCCTTTTTCAGCACATAAATCTACAAGCTCTTCACCATTTCCATTTACAACACTGAACACCCCATGTATACCAATCATTCCCTCAACTGCCACATTACTCACCTTTGCATTCAAATCACCCATCACTATAACCCGGTCTCGTGCATCAAAACCACTAACACACTCATTCAGCTGCTCCCAAAACACTTGCCTCTCATGATCTTTCTTCTCATGCCCAGGTGCATATGCACCAATAATCACCCACCTCTCTCCATCAACTTTCAGTTTTACCCATATTAATCGAGAATTTACTTTCTTACATTCTATCACATACTCCCACAACTCCTGTTTCAGGAGTATTGCTACTCCTTCCCTTGCTCTTGTTCTCTCACTAACCCCTGACTTCACTCCCCAGACATTCCCAAACCACTCTTCCCCTTTACCCTTGAGCTTCGTTTCACTCAGAGCCAAAACATCCAGGTTCCTTTCCTCAAACATACTACCTATCTCTCCTTTTTTCACATCTTGGTTACATCCACACACATTTAGGCACCCCACTCTGAGCCTTCGAGGAGGATGAGCACTCCCCGCATGACTCCTTCTTCTGTTTCCCATTTTAGAAAGTTAATACAAGGAGGGGAGGATTTCTGGCCCCCCCGCTCCCGTCCCCTCTAGTCGCTTTCTACGACACGCGAGGAATACGTGGGAAGTATTCTTTCACCCCTATCCCCAGGGATAATATACATATATATATACATACACACATACACACACATACACATACATACGCACATATACACACACACATACATATATATACATATGAAAAATGTAAGAAACAATTTAGAAAACTGAAACTTCTAGCTTGAAATGAATGAAAAAATGAATGTCACATAATGGTTTAACCTCTGGCTATGGAAAAAGGAAATGTATAATTTATTTACACAAACGTCAATAGCAGTTCTCATCAATTTAACCACTGTATCAATAAGCTTCAATGTCTGAGCTACATTCTTCTCCAATTTCACTATTTTCTTGTCAAAACACCGTGTATGAAAACTATCACTCCAGTAACACAACTATAAACATTTACTTCCCCTTTAAAAAGTTCTGGGGAAGTCTGTCTCGATACACTGCGGGAAACTCTACCACCTGGCGAGGTTTGTGTTGCAATGGTTCTTGATTCACAAACGTAGTAGCATCACTGGTGGACCAAGGTAGTTCCGTTTGCGAAGAGGATGTCAGTGATAAAAACCTATATTAAGGTTAGTCTTGGCTAAACTTTACATACACAATACTTGGCATGAAGCAATCCATCACCTGTAAACCCCACTACATTACAGCTACTCATTAGCTGCCCTGGACCATAATTCAATAGCACATCCAAGAACTTGTATCCTTTTTCCTTAAATTACTCAAACTTCAAACTCACCAGATGAGAGGTATAAAAAATGTAATTCCTGATCATAAATAAAAAAGGACACTCTGACCAAGGCCTTTGTACACAGATCACTGTACTGGATCTTGGTCACAGACTAAAAGTTTCATGAATTGTGTTTCTTGGACTTTAGAAACAGCTTTTTCCAACCATCTTTAATAGTTTCAGAATTCACAGATGCATTTTTTCTCATACCTGTCACCTGTTTCCCACATTAATGGCAGAAACAGTTGAAGAAATGCCACATTTGCTGACATCCATTCTCTAGCTGTAATACCAAAACCACAGTCCTCTATCCACAATCAGGTACCCACATTCTTTGGCTCTGTCCACTGACAGCAAGTCGTCCCCTTTACATATATCACAATGTTCCAATTTATACTATCCCATACACACTTTTCATCCTCCTGCATGTTCAGGCCCCAGTCACTCCAAATCTTTTTCACATCCTTCCACTTCCAGTGCTGCTTCTTAGCCTTTCGTGCATCACTCTTAACAGGCCATGCCACAGGGTAGCTCTGTCTTAGCATTTCCAGAGGCTCCTACCTGATGTCCCTATTGACTATTTGTTCCCAATGTTCCAGCCTAGTGTACTTCTATTTAATGGGCTTATCATTTTGTCAAAAGAGAGGGCTAGTGCACAGCACTCACCCCAAGAAACTGGGAGTTATGAAGATCAAGTTGTGTGAGTTTGTGTGAGTTAAGTGTTGTAAAGTGTTATGTGTGACAAGGAGAGATTATATGTTCATGGACAGAATGCCAGCAATCCATATGTGGGAGGGGCAGAAAAGAAATTATCTGGGTCATTGGAGTGCAACTTGACAACGACTGAAGTACTAACTCACTACACAGCTGTCGCAAACAGTCCCAATAGCCAGGCAGTTAGTACCAGTAATGATTACCTGCCAAATACTACCTAAAAAATCCTTTCTTCTGGATACTTATCTCTGTAGTCTTGTTGCATTCCTTCAAATTTTTAAGAAATTGGTGTGACTGCTCATTTTACTGATTACAGCTATAGTTTAACGATGCGCTTAAATCACACATCTGTACTCATCAGTGAAACTGAATTTTTGCCGACATGATTCATTAAACATAGTTGAATTTTTTCAAATTTCCCAACATCATATTCACTTTGGTACAGTGCTATTGTGAGGATAAGCGTATCACTAGCAACACAACTTGAATCAAAGATTTGACAACCTCTTTTGGTTTTTGTTATAACTGTCACAGTATGGCTAAAGAAAGACTGAATGGTTGTCAAACTATATGTCAGTTTTCAGTCATAAACACTGTGGATTATAAAGCACTGTACATTGTGGTTATCACAGGCAAATACATAAGCATTCCTAAATAATATTGACATGGCTGTACTAGAACTAAACATTAGCCATAATAACAGTAACTGTCATGTAATATTAGTACTCACAGTGATTTATATTCCACTGTTCACAATACGTATATAAAGATATTGTACATTAAAAAACTATAGTATTCATTACATAAATAACATGGGAGTAACATATGTTTCATCATGATTCAATGAGCAGCAAATAATCTTTCCCAAACATCCTGTTCTGCATATTCAGTACCATGATAATTAGTCTAACATATTTCAATGAACTCTGAATACTGAATCTTAAATTCTGAAAAATATTATTACATATTTAATTCAATTTCAATACAATGCATGAATATCTAAAGCAAATTACCAGGATGTTAGCTAAAGAATATAAGGTAGTCTTCTATCTGGCATAGTATATAACAATGATTGTACAGTCACAACACATTTAGGAATACATCTCTGTCATGAATATTGCTTATCAAATTTCTCCATTAAAAATCTTCATTTAGGAGTTCAAAGTATGAGATAAAGTAAGTTAGATAAAATACTTTTATATAAATATGGCAGGAACATTATCAACCAAATATAATGTATTTGTAAGTCTAATTCATAGTTTAATGTTGGGTGTACTGAAAATTCTCATGAGACCAAATTTTGTAAAATAACAAATTCAAAAATGATAGTTTTAATCATCTTACAATACATCAGAATGGCACATTATATTTATGTATGTATGTATGAATGTATTTGAGCAATTTAATTTGTCGAGTATTGCAAAGGTACAAACATAATGACCAGTTTCAGCCTTAAAACAAACAGTAATTACATTATTTATACACAATAAAGAAATCTGTTACCATACAATCATGAGATTCCAAATAAAGATGAAGGGCAATAATGTATGTAGTCCACTTCTGTCAGAGCCGCAAAAGATTCTGAAACCACTATGTGATACTTAAAGTTAAAAGGAAGGAATGTGAGACCTGAAAACAGAGGTTCAATTTCAAGTCTCAAATGTGTTTCCCGTATTATATGAAATATCAACACAAGTGCCTTGCATTAGCCTTGAAACATACTCAAATTTGGCTGTTCATTATTTTCGTAAGTGGCACTTCAACAATACATCTAGTCAGCCTATCCTTGAAATCTGTGTGGAATTCATAATAAGGCTGTGAGTAAAAATGAAAAATTTCTCTAGTAATTTGCAAAGAAATGTAAATTTCACAAGCAAGTCATTTTCATGAATTTGGAAAACTGTCTTACCTTTTTAATTACAAGAGTTTTAAGGACTGATAATTAAATAATTGAAAAATTGGAATGTATAATGAACTGAATCACCTGCAACTTAATCTTGACTTATTCACATAAATATCTATGACTTTTTAGAATCCTTGCAGAGCTATTTCAAATATATTTCAAATGCCTGTACATTAATGGTACCTAAGGAGTAGAGTAGAAAGAATTCTACCTCTATTTTCTGCTTGCTGCAGAAGGCAACTGAAGGGGGATGAAGTGAGGGTCTGGAAATCTTCCCCTTTTAGTATTTCAATTTCTAAAAGACAGTACAGAAGGAGCCAAGTATGGAGTGCTCATCCTCCTTAACAGCTCAGGGAGGGATATCTAAATGTACGTGGATATAATTAAGATGTGAGAAGAAGAGAGATGGGTAGTATGTTTGAGGAAAAAACCTGGATGTTCTGGCTCTGAGTGACACAAAGGTGAAGAATGGTTTGGGAATGTCTTAGGAGTAAAATCAAAGGTTGGTGAGAGAACAAGAGCTAAGCAAGGAGTAGAATTAATCCTGAAGCAGAAATTGTGGGAATATGTGAAAGACTGTATGGAAATGAATTCGGGACAGATGTGGGTAAAAATGAGAGTGGATGGCAACAGATGGTTGATTATTAGCACTTATGCATCTGGCCATGAGAAGAAAGATCATGAGGCAAGTGTTCTGGGAGCAGCTGAGTGAGTGTGTCAGTAGTTTTGACGTAAGAGACCAGCCAGGTATAAGTGATGGGTGATTCAAGTGCAAAGGTGAGTGATATGGCAGTTGAGTGTATAATTGGCAGGCATGAGGTACTCAGTGTTATGAATAAAAATGGTGAACAGCTTTGTGCTTAAAAAGGAGTGGTGATGGGAATACCTAGTTTAATAAGAGGGACATACACAAGCATGAAAGATGATCAGAAGGCATGTAAAAGAGAGACTTTTGAATGTAAATAAGCTGAAAAGGGCACCTGGTGGGATGTCTGATCGCCATCTTGTGGAGGAAAGGGTGACGAGCTGTAGATGTTTTAGGAAAAGAGGAAAACAATATCAGTAAGAAGAGAGTGTGAAAGTGCCTGGAAAAGAGACTTGTGAGAAGAAATATCAGGAGAGACTTAGTGTAGAAAAGCAAAAGGTGAGGTAAAATGAAGCCAGGGGACTGGGTGAGAAATGGGAGGTATTAGGGAAGCAGTGATAATATGTGTACGAGATACAAGTGGCATGCAAAAGGTAGGACGAGAGCAGATGACACAGGGTGGGATGACGAGGTAAATTGCTAGTGAAAGAGAAAAGGGAGGTGTTTGGGTGGTGCTTACAGGAAGGGAGTTAATTGATTGGGAGGATGTATATGTATATGAAAAAGCAGTAGGATGTTAAAAGGAAGGTGCAGGGGTTTAAAAAGAGGGCAAATGAGAGTTGGGATGAGAGAGTCAGTAAACTTTGAGGAGAATAAGATGTTTTGCAAGAAGGTTAATAAAATGTGAAAAACATGAGAACAAATATGAACATCATTGAAGGGGGCAAAATGGGAAGCAGTAACAGATAGTGATAAAGTGAGAAAGATATGGAGTGAGAATTATGCATTGTAGAATGTGTTTAATGATAGGATGGGGTTTGGCTCAAGGTAGTATGCGAAGTGAGTCATCGAGAGTGGTTTGGTGAACAGATAAGAGGTGGTGAAAGCCTTATGAAGGATGATATGTGACAAAACAGCTGGAATAGATGGTACTGCTATTTGAGTTTATTAATAAAGGGGGTAACTGTGTTGTTCAACGACTAGTTAGGATTTTCAATGAATGTATGGATCATGGTGAGGTGCCTGAGCACTGGTGAAATGCATATAGAGTACCACTATATACAGGCAATGGGATAAAGGTAAGTGTTCAAACTAAGGAGGTACAAGTTTGCCTGTACCTAGTAAATTATATGGGAAGGTAGTAAATAAGAGAGTGAAGGCATGTACAGAGCATCAGACTGGGTAGCAGCAGTATTGTTTCAGAAGTGGCAGAGTATGTGTGGATCAGGTGTTTGCACTGAAGAATGTGACTGAGAAATAATTAGAGAAAGAGATGGATTTGTATGTGGCATTTACAGATATAGAGAAAGCATTTGACAGGATTGATAGAAATGCCTTGTAGAAGGTCTTTAGAATAAATGGTGTGGGAGGAAAGATGCTAGAAGTAGGAAGAAGTGTCTATCAAGCGTTTAAGATATTTGCACAAGTAGGAAAAGAGGAAAGTGAAAGGTTCCAAGCGAAGGTTTGTTGTTCAATTCATCTATGGACGGGGTGGTGAGACAGGGAAATGTGAGGGTCCTGGAGGGAGGGGCAAGTATGAAGTCTATGGGTGATGAAAGGGCCTGGGAAGTGAGTCAGTTGTTTGCTGATGATACTGCACTGGTGGCAAATTCAAGTGTGAAGCTGAAGAAGTTGGAGATTGCATCTGGAAAGGTGTGTGAAAGATGAAAGCTGAGTTGATGTAAATAACAGCAAAGTTATCAAGTTTAGCAGAGTTAAGGGATAGGTTACCTGGGGTGTGAGTTTGAATGGAGAATATTTGGAGGAAGTGAAATGTTTTAGATACCTGGGAGTGGACATGGCGAAAGGTTTTGGGAGCACTAATGAATGCATGAAAAGGGAGAATGTTACCTGGTATGGCAAAAAAATGGGTATGCTTGAATGAATAATAGTCCAAAAATCATTATATGGATGCAAGGCAATCGCTATGGATAAGACTGTGCAGCAGAGGGTGGTGTGTTGGAAATGAATGGTCTGAGGACAATATGTGGTGTGAGGTGCTTTGATCGAGTAAGTAATGATAGGACAAGAGAGAGGTGAGGTAATAAAAAGAGTGTGGGTGACAGAGCTGAAGAGGATGAGCTAAAATAGTTTCGAAATATAGAGAGAATGAGTGAGGAAAGGTTAACAAAGAGGATATATGTGTCAGAAGAGGAGGGAACAAGAATGGGAAAACCAAACTAGAGACAGAAGGATGGAGTGAAAAAGGTTTTGAGAGACTGGGGCCTAAACATGAAGGAGGGTAAAAGGCATGCATGGGATAAAAGTAAATTGGAATGAAGTGGTATACAGAGGTTGACCTGTTGTTAATGTACTGAACTAGGGCATGTGAAGTGTCCGGGGTAAACCATGGAAATATCTGTGGGACCTGATTGTGGAAAGAGAGCTGTGGTTTTGGTGCATTACACATGACAACTAGAAAATGAATGTGAGCAGATGCAGCCTTCCTTTGTCTGTTCCTGTTGCTACAACACTAATGTTGGAAAGGCAATCAAGTATGAAAAAATAGTTGTAAGGACTGACAAGTAACTGAGGAATTGGAATGCATCATGTACTAAATCACCTGCAAAAAATCTTGACATTTAAATATCTATGATTATTTTAGAATTATTTAAATAACTATGATTTCTTTTAGAATTATCTAAATATCTATGATTTTTTTAGAATCCTTGCTGAGCTATTTCAAATATATTTCCAATACTTGTACATTAATGGTACCCAAGTTCATAATTGGCAATAATAACTCAAGTGTTTAGATAAAAATACAAAAATATATGATAAAAGATCTTCATCCAATTATATGTTACTAAAAAAAAAAAAAAAAAAATTTTGGATATAAAGATTTTCATCATTACATATTACAGTATAATACAGACTTTGTGAAAAATTTCATGAGCCAGTTCTCTTGACTGCTGCCATTCCACATAATCACTGGTTGAAAGTGTTTATAATAACTCCTACTTAACTCAGTCATAACTTTCTAAAATACATTTGAAATAAAACATAAAAAAAGCAAAAGACGAAGGGATTGAGCTCAACATATCCTACCGGTAATAATAAATATTCCAAATTATGATCTGGAAGATAAAACAATATACTGTATAATAAAAATGTCTATTAATTCCAAGAGCACTAAAATCTAAAGCAACAGAGGTCATGATCTACAAAGGTAATCACACAGATTATAATGAAGTGGACATTGCAGCCTTCCAATCTTGAAAATAACGTTCCTAAGAACCAAGTCAACATATAATGACATGAGAAAACAGAGCCTGTGAAAGCAATTTTTTTACAGTTGCTATTCAAAACCAGAGACTAATCAGAAAAATAAATTAAGCTACTCAGAGCTTGAAAGGCACTGTACGAGTACCTTGCTCAGTACAGAAAATCCTATATCTATCTTAACAATTATAAATGAATGCCAGTGACTAATGTTCAAAAACACAAGTATAACTACAGAACACTAATCAAGGGTTCATGCATTCTAATGTTACATCATCTCTAGTGCATACCAAGTACAAACTACACCACAATGAAAACACTTTTGCACTGGCCTGAAAAGAGTGGGTAAAGGTTTTCTACAAGTTTCATGCAAGCAATCACCAATTTTCCACCTGAGTAAGTAAAGTTTTACATCATACTGTCCATAAACAGTTGATCACTTTCTTTAATAAGAGTGATTTAGATCATAAAGCATCTTCCCTAAATGCTTATGGTTTAACTTTCTGAAGTGAAAGACTTAATCATATGCAACAAAATAAACCTTTGGTATGATATTCCAAGCACTTCATTAAGTATAGTAGTAGTTAAACTAGAGTGAGAAACAAGTGGTCATTGATTATCTAATCAGAGAGAGAGAGAGAGAAATCAAGAAAAAGAAGTCTTTTTGGACTCACAAGGATACCTGCCAAAGGAACTGAGGATCCTTATTCAACCCTATTTTTTCCAATAACTTTCCAGCTGGAAGTAATAATCAATCATCATGGATGCACCTGTTGTTCTCCCAATCATGATATAACAAGGACGTTATTTCACTGTTCATTGATCCTACTCATAAAGAAGTATTTACTTAAAATTCCTTAAAATTTCTGTCCACTGTTTTTAATCAATTGATTCCAGTGTAATCCATCCAGAGTATCTATCATGTTTCTTTTGTACTGCATCTTAAACACTTCCATTTAGTCACCATCAAGCCTTCACTTCTTTAATGAGAAGATTTTCAGTTAAAAGTTTCCTCTATACTTTTTTTTCAGTCTTGAAATTAGAATCCAAGCTCAGAAAATGTAGCTTTCTGCATCCTTTAATTTTGCTGGAACAGGCAGTGTTCAGATAAACAATATCAAATGAAAAAGGTCTAAGCAAATCCTGAGTAAAACAGAAAATCAAAGGTGGTACTTCAGTGAACCACCAAATTAGCAGGAGCTGCACCTAGAACATATGGCCTTTAATCCCAATAAAACTTACAAGTATCTCACTATGAAGAATTAAGGATGACTTAAGACCTACGAATTCACTCCTAAACTCTGGCACTCTCAGCTGATCATACCAGTAAAATACTGAAAGTGTTACTTAAATGAAGCACATAACTAACTCGCAGTGGAGTCTCTTCTGTGCCGCTGCTTCTACACCACATCCGAGTTAGATGTAATAGCAGATGACTATGAGAGGACTCCATTAAACATACAAGGTGTTTGTAGAAGAAAACAATGTTCTCATGAAAATCAAAGTCCAATGATAAGCCTTAACTAAATGTTAGGCTATCACATAAAACGGCTTGCATTATTGATACTTATAAATTGACTGTAAAACTCACTCCAAATTCTTAGAAATCACTGTGCAATCCTAAAATCATTCTCACACTCTCATAAATGTATCTATTCAAACAGCACCTACCTCACCAGCAGCCCCTTCTAAGTGTATATACTGGTCCCTGAACAAAGCTGACTGAAATAACTTACTTAACTTCTTTTCTGACTTTCCTTTGGTAAATTACTCTCTCTCTCTTATGTGGTAATGCTTCTGTCTCCACTAAACACTTAGCAGAGGTTGTTCTTGCTGGAATGGAAGCATTTATCCCCTCTTCCTCCAAGAGTTCTTCTTCATCCAAACCATGGTTCACCGTTAATGTTCTGAGGCCATTCAGACACGGGATCAGGCATATTGGGCTTGGAAAAACTCTCCTTCCTCGGCTCCCATTCAGCTTTTATCACTGCCTGTAATTGCTCCATGCATGTTATTTGTGAGGCAAAGCATCCCTTTATTCAAATGAAATGTGATAACCTCTCCTTGTCATCCACTGAAAGACCCTCTCTTCACATCATCCACTGGTAGGTCTTTCTGGTCTCTAGCTAAAGGCATATCTCTAACAACTTCTGTCACTCTACCTTTCCCTCACTTTCTGTTCTGATGGTACCAAAGCTGTCGCTCCCATTGACAATGCAGCTCTCCTTGGTTCCTGTTTCTCCTCTATCCACCTTGGATGACTCTAATATTACTTCATCCCCTGATGCTCCTCTTACTCATCCTATGCCTCTTCCCGTAATCTCTTTTTGGACTGTCCGAAAAGAGCTTCTTTCACTGGACACAAGCAAGGGTTATGGTCCTGATGGCATCCATCCCCGTGTACTAAAAGAATGTGCCTCTGAACTTGCACATGTGCTTGCTTGTCATTTCCGTTTCTGCTTAAAAACCAAAACTTTTCCTTCTCCCAGGAAATATGCTTTGATATGTCCCATCCCTAAGAAGGGTGACCATTCTAACCCCTCTAACTATCATCCTATTGCCTTGACATCTACCATCTCCAAAGTTCTTGAATCCATCTCAACTCCCATATTAAGGTCCTTAAACACATCGAAAATCACAATCTTCTGTCTGATCACCAGTACGGCTTCTGTAAGGCGAGATCCACAAGTGATATTCTTTCCTATTTTACTGATGTCTGGTCATCACCCTTAAAACATTTTGGGGAGTCATATGTAGTTGCCCTTGACATATCTTAGGCTTTTGACATGGTGTGGCATCAGGATCTCATCTCTTAAGCTCCCCTCTTTTGGCTTTCCTTCCCTCACTTTGCTCCTTCATATCTAGCTTCCTCTCCGGCTGATCTATCTCTGTGGTTGTTGATGGATCAGCTTCCCCATTTTTCTCCATCAACAGTGGTATCCCTCAAAAGTCCTGTCCTTCTCCTACACCTTTTCTTCTTTTTCCAACGATTTCCTCTTGTCCACAAATAATCCAATCCACTCATAAGCTGAAGGCTCAACACTGCATTCATCCACATCCTTCAATTCTGCTCCCTCTTCTCTCACTAGATCTGCATCGTGTCTTGACACAGCTTCCTCAATAAACTCAGACTTGAACAGGATATCTCAGTGGGGTACACAAAAGCTTGTGAAATTTAATGCCTCCAAGATCCAAGTTCTACCCATCTCTCTATCAAAAACTCCTTAAAACTCTCATCTTTCCTTTGATGGTTCTGTATTTCCACCTCTTGACTTGATGAACATACTTGATACTTCTGTAACATCCACTCCTTCTTGGAAACCCCACATTACAGGAATAGCTAAGTCTGCATCTAAGAAACTGGGAGTCCTGTTTTATAACTTGAAACTACTTCTTTTTTGAACAGTTGCTTCGTTTATACAATGGATAGATTTGTCCTTGTATGGAGCACTTCCCTCACATTTGGGTGGCACTAGCTCTGTATGCTTACATAACAGAGTTGGGTTGAAAGCGGTCTGACTTATAAACTGTCCCAGGCTAACTTCCAAGCTTGACCCTCTTGCCCTACACTGCAATGTTCGTTCACTTTCCCTCTTTTATGGGTATCAGCAACTCAAGGTTGGGCCATTTTGATACCTGCTTCTTTCCCTACATGTCAAATCTTTGGAACTCTCTACCTTCTCATGTCTTTCCCCATGACTATGACCTGATACATTTCAAAAGACAGGTCTTTCAATTTCTAAAAAATTTGTAAATACTTTCCCTAGTCTTTTCTTTTTCCATCTCATAATTCTCTCTATATCTCAATTAAGGCCTGGCCTTGATGTGAACTTTCGTCTGTGACTGGAGCCTTCAACATTAGAAAAAATAAAGCATGATTTACTGACGTATAACTAGTACTGGGTGACCATTTGTACTTGGATTGAGTGGAATGTGTCAAAACCTAGTTTTCTAAAATGACAGCTTGATCATGTATCCAGCACCGTGGTTTCATGTGTTACAGACTAAGTCATCTCTAGACAAGTTACGATATTCTTACCAGATGGCCATAATAAATCTTACTGGAATATAATTGGCATATGAACTGCACCAAATTAATTGCCAACCTAATGTCTCTAATGCAATCTCAACAATGTACACATAGCAGAGGATAAGGATTCTACTACATAACTTCAGTAGACTGAATGAACTGCTGCCTTTGTGATATATTCAGTACATAGGCTTAGAACACTGTTGCACAGTATGTTTTAAGAGACCAGCACTACTCATATATGGGGATAGGGGATTAAGAATACTTCCCACGTATTCCCTGCGTGTCGTAGAAGGCGACTAAAAGGGGAGGGAGCGGGGGGCTGGAAATCCTCCCCTCTCTTTTTTTTTTTTTAATTTTCCAAAAGAAGGAACAGAGGGGGCCAGGTGAGGATATTCCAAAAAAGGCCCAATCCTCTGTTCTTAACGCTACCTCGCTATCGCGGGAAACGGCGAATAGTATGAAAAAAAAAAAAAAAAATGAATGTTTTTGTCAGTCATGATGTGAGGTGAGAGTTAGATATGTAAATATTATCTGTCTATTTATGTCTTTGCTGCTTTTTCCTCATTCTGAATTGACAATCACTCCTACTTAACAAAACTTCATCCATGCTCATTTTCACATAAGACACACACTGTATTCACTCTCCTTACTACAAACATCAGCAAAAAGACCATAAACAAGCCACACACCCTCAAATTACTTACTATTGCAAGATTTGGATAAGAAAGAGAATCCCATCGTGTCCTCTACGAACAGTTCATCCATTGATCCACTCTGCTGTAAAACATGCCTCGCCTGCCCGGTCATTTGCCATGTCAAAAGCAGATCCAAACCACTCTGTAAACAATTCCCAGTCCTCATGTAGAAAGGAAATACTTAACCCTGCTTCACATTTCAGCAACATGTATATAAGGCTAAGAAGAGGTGCAGGTTTGATTCATGTT
The DNA here is from genome assembly GCF_036320965.1 of Panulirus ornatus. NCBI lineage: Eukaryota > Metazoa > Arthropoda > Malacostraca > Decapoda > Palinuridae > Panulirus > Panulirus ornatus. The sequence goes on along the minus strand of NC_092256.1, from coordinate 7,916,612 downwards.
AGTATGGAGTTACAAGGGTGATGGTAGATTTCTGTGATATGTACATTCTGTTTTGGGTGAACCAGGGTTTCAATTACAGGACGTACCATGTTTGTTGTTGCTTTGATGGTGTCAGGGTGCTGTAATATGATTTAAGATCATCTGCATAGACATAACTTTCAAACTGTGATCTGCAGGAGATGAAAGGTGGCCATTTCAGAGACTGAAGGGTCTAGAGATGAAACCTTTGAGAATGACTTTGGCTTGGCTGACAGATATAAAGTTGGTGAACTAATCTGTATAATTACATGTATTAGGTTAGGGGAGAGTGTCATAAGCTATGCTGATTTTTGATGATATTAATACTGTGGAATAGAGTATTTGGTTGCAGCCAACCAGGACGTGACATGTGAGGAGTGTGTACAAAGTGTGGAAATGGAGTGATTAGCTTTAAAGCCAGGCAGTATGGGAGGGTGTGGAATATTTTGGTTATGTTACAGAGTGAAGCACTTGTCCAAGGAGTTTGGATACTGAGGAGAGTAAAAATATAGGCTGGCAAAAAGAAGAGTAGTTAAGTGGTTCAGAGGGTTTTAGGGTGGCCATTATCATAGCAAGTTTACACATCTGAGATCTAGCTGTGTAACCAGAAGAGGTTGAAGATACCTGTCATTGCTTGGATTGCAATTGGGGCAAAGTGTTTTATGTGGAGGTTTGATATGATGTCAGGGCCTGTTGCTGGAGAGTTCTTGAAGGTTTTATTTGCAGTGCATCAGTTGGGGTGAATGGTGAGTGATCAGCTGTTGCAGCATGGATTTGGTAAAGACTTTTTCATCCATGGGTCTCTCAATGCCTTTCTGTAAGTATTTATGATGGTCATGCATTTCTTTGCTTCTTTGGTTAGCTTGCCTCCAGGTGCATAGAAAATGATACTGAGCACAGAACCATGGACTAATAGCAGCTTACCACCAATAACAAATATCAATTCAGCCATGATGAAGGGGAGGTATTAGATGTAACACCACAAAACTGGTTACAACTTTGTGAGTGATACATTACAAGTGGATGTCCCTACAATGCCAGACACTATCTAAATGAGCTCTCCATACTAGAAAACATGAGTTTGAACATCATAAACATCAAAGTAAGAGAGAAAATTAAATAAGTATAAAGAAAACTATTGCTTTTGTGATACAGCACTATGATACCTATTTTCATGGAACTAATCATTTTCTAAAGAATGCTTGGTCTCTGGCATTCAGTTAGTGCCTTAATAATTTTCTCATCCCTGAAAATATGGGAAGTGATGGGTGAATCATGATCATGGGCCAATGGATCAAATTAATGCAATAACAGTGATTTTTAAGTAAAGTTTTCACTTTCTATCTGATTCTGCCCATGAAAAAGTGGATATTCATGCAAAACCTTGATGAAAGTTCAAAGTTTTGGTATTTTCTTTTTTCTTATACTTTTAGCTTTGAAAAGAAGACAAAACCCTGTGATATGAAACATCAACCTGCTATCCCCATCCTATAATATTCAGCAACAGGATACATATATTTACAAATGTCTCCATAAGTTAGTGCCACCACACATTGGCTGGAAGCAGTTGCAACATGAGTGAGAATTCATATTCAACAAGGCATTATCATATCAATGGATGGACAGGAGTACAATAATGTCAAGGATCTATTCACTCCAAAGGATTCCTTCAATCCCTGCTCCCAAATGGAGTGCAGGCTTAAAGCTAAAGGAGCCCATAAAAAGGGTTCTGGGGCAGTTCAATAAAAATTATAATTATTAGCTCAGCATCACCTGATGTGAAAGTTTTCAAGATGCATTACCCATTGCAAAAGCATGATGTAAACAAAAGTTTCAAAAAGAAGGACAGAAAAATGAGAATGTCCTATTCACTGTATCATGCTTAGGAATGGAGACTCAAGGCCCCATGGTAGGTAAAATCTCTGTCAGAAGGATGCTATTCTATTTTGTAGAAAACAGTGCAGCACAATCTAGTTCAGAAAATTACTGTTCTTCCAAGCACATCAACATCCTCCCTTATAATGTCAATCACCTGGGAACAAAAAGGCCACATTCCCAATTTCTTTCCTTTACTCCATTTGATATGAAATTGCCTATATATGTCTCTCTGTCTCCCCTTTCTATTTCTGAGATGGAATAAATGTACATGCAAGACAGTACGATGAAGAACACTAAGAACTCAGAAAATTACAATATAAGTATTCAATCAATCAATCTTACACAACAGAAACTTAAAACTCAATAAACTATGCATCAGATAGAATTTTGGAAGGAAAGGTAATTCTAAATGTATTTGGTAAGGTAAGATGCTGGAACATAACCTTGATTGCCATGGCGGTCCTCCACAAACCACCACTCAGAAGAACTAGCATGCAGAACCATCACTACCTGCCCTGCTACCAAATTCAGCTGAGTGGCATCTGAACCACCAAAGTTGTAGAGGGCATAGTAGAACTGCAAAGAAAAAGCTGTATTAATAGTGTAATCAATAGTAAAACTGCAGGAAAACATCAATTATAGACAAGAGCAATATACTGCATGGCTGGTTGTTTCATATGCTGACCCAATAAATACATCAGTTTTAAGTACTACGGCAGATTTCTCATTCCAGTTGCTCCTGTCTAAATGTTCTGTTCAACCATCATTCTGAATGATGATTTGACAGTAAACCCAAAAATGATACTTCTGTATAACACAGCCCATAAAATAATGCAAATGATGAATCAGTGTTTGCTCACTTTCTACCATGTAAACAGATAGTTGTCAAAATTCACAGAAATCTACAGGTGTCTCTCTTAAGTAAGCAAAACAACATACTTGCCCATAAGAAATGAGTCAAAGAGATGGGTGATACAAACAAATATATCCTCAGCACATCCTGTCTATACTTGGAGTTAACCTTTAAAAGCTGGATGAATGCAATACTGCAAATCAAAACTAAAACAAATGTTCTCAATATTGTTTCCTTATATAAAACAAAAGAATGACACGTAAAAGAACACTTCCGACGCATTTCTCGCGTGTCGTAGAAGGCGACGGAAGCAGGGGGCAAGAAACCCTTCCCTCCTTGTATTCAACTTTCTAAAAGGGGAAACAGAAGAAGGAGTCACGCGGGGAGTGCTCATCCTCCTCGAAGGCTCAGATTGGGGTATGTGATAGAGTGTAAGAAAGTAAACTCTAGATTGATACCGGTAAAACTGAAAGTGGATGGAGAGAGATGGGTGATTATTGATGCATATGCACATGGGCATGAGAAGAAAGATCATGAGAGGCAAGTGTTTTGGGAGCAGCTGAGTGAGTGTGCTAGTAGTTTTGATGCACGTGACCGGGTTATAGAGGTGGGTGATTTCAATGCAAAGGTGAGTAATGTGGCAGTTGAGAGAAGAATTGGTGTACATGGGGTGTTCAGTGTTGTAAATGGAAATGGTGAAGAGCTTGTAGATTTGTGCGCTGAAAAAGGACTGATGATTGGGAATACCTGGTTTAAAAAGAGGGATATACATAAGTATAAGTATGTAAGTAGGAAAGATGGCCAGAGAGCATTATTGGATTATGTGTTAATTGATAGGCGCATCAAAGAGAGACTTTTGGATGTTAATGTGCTGAGAGATACAACTGGAGGGATGTCTGATCATTATCTTGTGGAGGCGAAGGTGAAGATTTGTAGAGGTTTTCAGAAAAGAAGAGAGAATGTTGGGGTAAAGAGAGTGGTGAAAGTAAGTGAGCTTGGGAAGGAGACTTGTGTAAGGAAGTACCAGGAGAGACCGAGTACAGAATGGAAAAAGGTGAGAACAAAGAACGTAAGGGGAGTGGGGGAGGAATGGGGTGTATTTAGGGAAGTAGTGATGGCTTCCGCAAAAGATGCTTGTGGCATGAGAAGAGTGGCAGGTGGGAAGATTAGAAAGGCTAGTGAGTGGTGGGATAAAGAAGTAAGATTATTAGTGAAAGAGAGGAGAGAGGCATTTGGACGATTTTTGCAGGGAAATAATGCAAATGACTGGGAGATGTATAAAAGAAAGAGGCAGGAGGTCAAGAGAAAGGTGCAAGAAGTGAAAAAGAGGGCAAATGAGAGCTGGGGTGAGAGAGTATCATTAAATTTTAGGGAGAATAAAAAGATATCCCTGGGGATAGGGGAGAAAGAATACTTCCCACGCATTCCCTGCGTGTCGTAGAAGGTGACTAAAAGGGAAGGGAGCGGGGGGCTGGAAATCCTCCCCTCTCATTTTTTTTTAATTTTCTAAAAGAAGGAACAGAGAAGGGGGCCACGTGAGGATGTTCTCTCAAAGGCCCAGTCCTCTGTTCTAAACGCTACCTCGCTAATGCGGGAAATGGCGAACAGTAAAAAAAAAAAAAAAAAAAATGTTTTGGAAGGAGGCAAATAAAGTGAGTAAGACAAGGTAACATCAGTGAAAGGGCTAATGGGGAGGTGATAACAGGTAGTGGTGATGTGAGAAGGAGATGGATTGAGTATGTTGAAGGTTTGTTGAATGTGTTTGATGATAGAGTGGCAGATATAGGGTGTTTTGGTCGAGATTGGGGAAGAGCAGTGTGGTTTCAAAAGTGGTAAAGGATGTGTGGATCAGGTGTTTGCTTTGACAAATGTATGTGAGAAATACTTTGAAAAGCAAATGGATTTGTATGTGGCATTTATAGATCTGCAGAGGGCATATGATAGAGTTATTAGAGATGCTCTGCGGAAGGTATTAAGAATATATGGTGTGGGAGGCAAGTTGTTAGAGGCAGTGAAAAGTTTTTATTGAGGTTGTAAAGCATGTGTATGAGTAGGAAGAGAGGAAAGTGATTGGTTCTCAGTGAATGTTGGTTTGTGGCAGGGGTGCAGTGATGACTCCATGGTTGTATAATTTGTTTAATGATGGGGTTGTTTGGGAGGTGAATGCAAGAGTTTTGGAGAGAGGGGTAAGAATGCAGTTTGTTGTGGATGAGAGAACTTGGGCAGTGAGTCAGTTGTTGTTCGCTGATGATACAGTGCTGGTGGCTGATTCGGGTGAGAAGCTGCAGAAACTGGTGACTGAGTTTGGTGAAGTGTGTGAAAAAAGAAAGCTGAGAGTAAATGTCAATAACAGCAAGGTTATTATGTACAGTAGGGTTGTGGGATAAGTCAATTGGGAGGTATGTTTGGAGAAAAACTGGAGGAAGTGAAGTGTTATAGATATTTGGGAGTGAATATGGCAGTGGATGGAACCATGTAAGCAGAAGTGAGTCATAAGGTGGGGGAGGGGGCGAAAGATCTGGGAGCGTTGAAAAATGTGTGAAAGGCGAGAACGTTATCTCGGAAAGCAAAAGTGGGTATGTTTTATGTTTGAAGGAATAGTGGTTCCAACAATGTTATATGGTTGCGAAGCATGGGGCTACAGATAGAGTTGTGTGGAGGAGGGTGGATGTGTTGGAAATGAAATGTTTCAGGACAATATGTGGTGTGAGGTGGTTTGATTGAGTAAGTAATGAAAGAGTAAGAGACATGTGTGGTAATAAAAAGAGTGTGGTTGAGAGAGTAGAAGAGGGTGTTTTGAAATGGTTTGGTGACATGGAGGGAATGAGTGAAGAAAGATTGACCAAAAGGATATATGTGTCAGAAGTGGAGGGAACGAGGAGAAGTGGGAGACCAAATTGGAGGTGGAAAGAGGGAGTGAAAAAGATTTTGAGTGATTGGGGCATGAACATGCTAGAGGGTGAAAGCATGCAAGGAATAGAGTGAATTGGAACAATATGGTATACCGGGGTCAACGTGCTGTCAGTGGCTTGAACCAGGGCATGTGAAGCGTTCGGTGTAAACCATGGAAAGTTCTGTGGGGCCTGTATGTCGAAAGGGAGCTGTGGTTTCGATGCATTATACATGACAGCTAGAGACTGAGTGTGAAAGAGTGTGGCCTTTGTTGTTTTTTCCTAGTGCTAACTTGCACACATGCGGGGGGAGGGGGTTGTCATTTTTCATGTCTGGCAGGATGGCGACAGGAATGAATAAGGGCAGACAGTATGAATTATGTACATGTGTATATATGTATATGTCTGTGGGTGTATATATATATGTATACGTTGAGATGTATAGATATGTATATGTGCATGTGTGCACGCGTATGTATATACATATGCATGTGGGTGGTTTGGGCCATTCTTTCATCAGTTTCCTTGCGCTACTTCACTAACGCAGAAGACAGTGATAAAGTACAGTAAATAAATAACATATATATATATATTCTTTCACCCCTATCCCCAGGGATAATATACATATATATATATACACATACACACACATACACATACACACGCACATATACACACACACACATACATATATATACATATGAAAAAATGTAAGAAACAATTTAGAAAACTGAAACTTCTAGCTTGAAATGAAATGAAAAAATGAATGTCACATAATGGTTCAACCTCTGGCTATGGAAAAAGGAAATGTATAATTTATTTACACAAACGTCAATAGTAGTTCTCATCAATTTAACCAATGTATCAATAAGCTTCAATGTCTAAGCTACATTTTTTCCAGTTTCACTATTTTCTTGTCAAAGCACCATGGATGTGCTGGAAATGAGATGTTTGAGGACAATGTGTGGTGTGAGGTGGTTTGATCGAGTAAGTAACGTAAGGGTAAGAGAGATGTGTGGAAATAAAAAGAGCGTGGTTGAGAGAGCAGAAGAGGGTGTTTTGAAATGGTTTGGGCACATGGAAAGAATGAGTGAGGAAAGATTGACCAAGAGGATATATGTGTCGGAGGTGGAGGGAACGAGGAGAAGAGGGAGACCAAATTGGAGGTGGAAAGATGGAGTGAAAAAGATTTTGTGTGATCGGGGCCTGAACATGCAGGAGGGTGAAAGGATGGCAAGGAATAGAGTGAATTGGAGCGATGTGGTATACCGGGGTTGACGTGCTGTCAGTGGATTGAATCAAGGCATGTGAAGCATCTGGGGTAAACCATGGAAAGCTGTGTAGGTATGTATATTTGCGTGTGTGGACGTATGTATATACATGTGTATGGGGGTGTGTTGGGCCATTTCTTTCGTCTGTTTCCTTGCGCTACCTCGCAAAAGCGGGAGACAGTGACAAAGCAAAAAAAAAAAAAAAAATATATATATATATATATATATATATATATATATATATATATATATATATATATATATATATATATTATATATATATGGTTGTTTAATTTGTTTATGGATGGGGTTGTTAGGGAGGTAAATGCAAGAGTCTTGGAAAGAGGGGCAAGTATGAAGTCTGTTGGGGATGAGAGAGCTTGGGAAGTGAGTCAGTTGTTGTTCGCTGATGATACAGCGCTGGTGGCGGATTCATGTGAGAAACTGCAGAAGCTGGTGACGGAGTTTGGTAAAGTGTGTGGAAGAAGAAAGTTAAGAGTAAATGTGAATAAGAGCAAGGTTATTAGGTACAGTAGGGTTGAGGGTCAAGTCAATTGGGAGGTGAGTTTGAATGGAGAAAAACTGGAAGAAGTGAAGTGTTTTAGATATCTGGGAGTGGATCTGTCAGCGGATGGAACCATGGAAGCGGAAGTGGATCATAGGGTGGGGGAGGGGGCAAAAATTTTGGGAGCCTTGAAAAATGTGTGGAAGTCGAGAACATTATCCCGGAAAGCAAAAATGGGTATGTTTGAAGGAATAGTGGTTCCAACAATGTTGTATGGTTGCGAGGCGTGGGCTATGGATAGAGTTGTGCGCAGGAGGATGGATGTGCTGGAAATGAGATGTTTGAGGACAATGTGTGGTGTGAGGTGGTTTGATCGAGTAAGTAACGTAAGGGTAAGAGAGATGTGTGGAAATAAAAAGAGCGTGGTTGAGAGAGCAGAAGAGGGTGTTTTGAAGTGGTTTGGGCACATGGAGAGAATGAGTGAGGAAAGATTGACCAAGAGGATATATGTGTCGGAGGTGGAGGGAACGAGGAGAAGAGGGAGACCAAATTGGAGGTGGAAAGATGGAGTGAAAAGGATTTTGTGTGATCGGGGCCTGAACATGCAGGAGGGTGAAAGGAGGGCAAGGAATAGAGTGAATTGGAGCGATGTGGTATACAGGGGTTGACGTGCTGTCAGTGGATTGAATCAAGGCATGTGAAGCGTCCGGGGTAAACCATGGAAAGCTGTGTAGGTATGTATATTTGCGTGTGTGGACGTATGTATGTACATGTGTATGGGGGGGGTTGGGCCATTTCTTTTGTCTGTTTCCTTGCGCTACCTCGCAAACGCGGGAGACAGCGACGAGGTATAAAAAAAAAAAAAAAAAAAAAATATATATATATATATATATATATATATAATACCTTCCACAGAGCATCTCTATCAACTCTATCATATGCCTTCTCCAGATCCATAAATGCTACATACAAATCCATTTGCTTTTCTAAGTATTTCCCACATACATTCTTCAAAGCAAACACCTGATCCACACATCCTCTACCACTTCTGAAACCACACTGCTCTTCCCCAATCTGATGCTCTGTACATGCCTTCACCCTCTCAATCAATACCCTCCCATATAATTTGCCAGGAATACTCAACAAACTTATACCTCTGTAATTTGAGCACTCACTCTTATCCCCTTTGCCTTTGTACAACGGCACTATGCACGCATTCCGCCAATCCTCAGGCACCTCACCATGAGTCATACATACATTAAATAACCTTACCAACCAGTCAACAATACAATCACCCCCTTTTTTAATAAATTCCACTGCAATACCATCCAAACCTGCTGCCTTGCCGGCTTTCATCTTCCGCAAAGCTTTTACTACCTCTTCTCTGTTTACCAAATCATTTTCCCTAACCCTCGCACTTTGCAAACCACCTCGACCAAAACACCCTATATCTGCCACTCTATCATCAAACACATTCAACAAACCTTCAAAATACTCACTCCATCTCCTTCTCACATCACCACTACTTGTTATCACCTCCCCATTTGCGCCCTTCACTGAAGTTCCCATTTGCTCCCTTGTCTTACGTACTTTATTTACCTCCTTCCAGAACATCTTTTTATTCTCCCTAAAATTTAATGATACTCTCTCACCCCAACTCTCATTTGCCCTTTTTTTCACCTCTTGCACCTTTCTCTTGACCTCCTGTCTCTTTCTTTTATACGTCTCCCACTCAATTTCATATGATAGAGTTGATAGAGATGCTCTGTGGAAGGTATTAAGAATATATGGTGTGGGAGGCAAGTTGCTAGAAGCAGTGAAAAGTTTTTATCGAGGATGTAAGGCATGTGTACGTGTAGGAAGAGAGGAAAGTGATTGGTTCTCAGTGAATGTAGGTTTGCGGCAGGGGTGTGTGATGTCTCCATGGTTGTTTAATTTATTTATGGATGGGGTTGTTAGGGAGGTGAATGCAAGAGTTTTGGAAAGAGGGGCAAGTATGAAGTCTGTTGGGGATGAGAGAGCTTGGGAAGTGAGTCAGTTGTTGTTCGCTGATGATACAGCGCTGGTGGCTGATTCATGTGAGAAACTGCAGAAGCTGGTGATTGAGTTTGGTAAAGTGTGTGAAAGAAGAAAGTTAAGAGTAAATGTGAATAAGAGCAAGGTTATTAGGTACAGTAGGGTTGAGGGTCAATTCAATTGGGAAGTGAGTTTGAATGGAGAAAAACTGGAGGAAGTGAAGTGTTTTATATATCTGGGAGTGGATCTGGCAGCTGATGGAACCATGGAAGCGGAAGTGGATCATAGGGTGGGGGAGGGGGCGAAAATTCTGGGAGCCTTGAAGAATGTGTGGAAGTCGAGAACATTATCTCAGAAAGCAAAAATGGGTATGTTTGAAGGAATAGTGGTTCCAACAATGTTGTATGGTTGCGAGGCGTGGACTATGGATAGAGTTGTGCGCAGGAGGATGGATGTGCTGGAAATGAGATGTTTGAGGACAATGTGTGGTGTGAGGTGGTTTGATCGAGTAAGTAACGTAAGGGTAAGAGAGATGTGTGGAAATAAAAAGAGCGTGGTTGAGAGAGCAGAAGAGGGTGTTTTGAAATGGTTTGGTCACATGGAGAGAATGAGTGAGGAAAGATTGACCAAGAGGATATATGTGTCGAAGGTGGAGGGAACGAGGAGAAGAGGGAGACCAAATTGGAGGTGGAAAGATGGAGTGAAAAAGATTTTGTGTGATCGGGGCCTGAACATGCAGGAGGGTGAAAGGAGGGCAAAGAATAGAGTGAATTGGAGCGATGTGGTATACCGGTGTTGACGTGCTGTCAGTGGGTTGAATCAAGGCATGTGTATGGGGGCGGGTTGGGCCATTTCTTTCGTCTGTTTCCTTGCGGTACCTCGCAAACGCGGGAGACAGCGACAAAGCAAAAAAAAAAAAAAAAAAATATATATATATATATATATATATATATATATATATATAAATATATTTTTTTTTTGCTTTGTCGCTGTCTCCCGCGTTTGCGAGGTAGCGCAAGGAAACAGATGAAAGAAATGGCCCAACCCACCCCCATACACATGTATATACATACGTCCACACACGCAAATATACATACCTACACAGCTTTCCACGGCCCACCCCGGACGCTCCACATGCCCTGATTCAATCCACTGACAGCACGTCAACCCCGGTATACCACATCGATCCAATTCACTCTATTCCTTGCCCTCCTTTCGCCCTCCTGCATGTTCAGGCTCCAATCACACAAAATCTTTTTCACTCCATCTTTCCACCTCCAATTTGATCTCCCACTTCTCCTCGTTCCCTCCACCTCCGACACATATATCCTCTTGGTCAATCTTTCCTCACTCATTCTCTCCATGTGCCCAAACCATTTCAAAACACCCTCTTCTGCTCTCTCAACCACGTTCTTTTTATTTCCACACATCTCTCTTACCCTTACGTTACTTACTCGATCAAACCACCTCACACCACACATTGTCCTCAAACATCTCATTTCCAGCACATCCATCCTCCTGCGCACAACTCTATCCATAGCCCACGCCTCGCAACCATACAACATTGTTGGAACCACTATTCCTTCAAACATACCCATTTTTGCTTTCCGAGATAATGTTCTCGAATTCCAAACATTCTTCAAGGCTCCCAGGATTTTTGCCCCCTCCCCCACCCTATGATCCACTTCCGCTTCCATGGTTCCATCCACTGCCAGATCCACTCCCAGATATCTAAAACACTTTACTTCCTCCAGTTTTTCTCCATTCAAACTTACCTCCCAATTGACTTGACCCTCAAACCTACTGTACCTAATTACAGGAGGGATGTCTGATCATTATCTTGTGGAGGCTAAGGTGAAGATTTGTATGGGTTTTCAGAAGAGTGAATGTTGGGGTGAAGAGGGTGGTAAGAGTAAGTGAGCTTGGGAAGGAGACTTGTGTGAGGAAGTACCAGGAGAGACTGAGTACAGAATGGAAAAAGGTGAGCACAATGGAAGTAAGGGGAGTCGGGGAGGAATGGGATGTATTTAGGGAATCAGTGATGGATTGCACAAAAGATGCGTGTGGCATGAGAAGAGTGGGAGGTGGGTTGATTAGAAAGGGTAGTGAGTGGTGGGATGAAGAAGTAAGATTATTAGTGAAAGAGAAGAGAGAGGCATTTGGATGATTTTTGCAGGGAAAAAATGCAATTGAGTGGGAGATGTATAAAAGAAAGAGACAAGAGGTCAAGAGAAAGGTGCAAGAGGTGAAAAAGAGGGCAAATGAGAGTTGGGGTGAGAGAGTATCATTAAATTTTAGGGAGAATAAAAAGATGTTCTGGAAGGAGGTAAATAAAGTGCATAAGACAAGGGAGCAAATGGGAACTTCAGTGAAGGGCGCAAATGGGGAGGTGATAACAAGTAGTGGTGATGTGAGGAGGAGATGGAGTGAGTATTTTGAAGGTTTGTTGAATGTGTTTGATGATAGAGTGGCAGATATAGGGTGTTTTGGTCGAGGTGGTGTGCAAAGTGAGAGGGTTAGGGAAAATGATATGGTAAATAGAGAAGAGGTAGTAAAAGCTTTGTGGAAGATGAAAGCCGGCAAGGCACCAGGTTTGGATGGTATTGCAGTGGAATTTATTAAAAAAGGGATGACTGTATTGTTGACTGGTTGGTAAGGTTATTTAATGTATGTATGATTCATGGTGAGGTGCCTGAGGATTGGCAGAATGCTTGCATAGTGCCATTGTACAAAGGCAAAGGGGATAAGAGTGAGTGCTCAAATTACAGAGGTATTAGTTTGTTGAGTATTCCTGGTAAATTATATGGGAGGGTATTGATTGAGAGGGTGAAGGCATGTACAGAGCATCAGATTGGGGAAGAGCAGTGTGGTTTCAGAAGTGGTAGAGGATGTGTGGGTCAGGTGTTTGCTCTGAAGAATGTATGTGAGAAATACTTAGAAAAGCAAATGGATTTGTATGTAGCATTTATGGATCTGGAGAAGGCATATGATAGAGTTGATATATATATATATATATATATATATATATATATATATATATATATATATATATATATATATATATATATATATATATTTTTTTTTTTTTTTTTTTTTTTATACTTTGTCGCTGTCTCCCGCGTTTGCGAGGTAGCGCAAGGAAACAGACGAAAGAAATGGCCCAACCCCCCCATACACATGTACATACACACGTCCACACACGCAAATATACATACCTACACAGCTTTCCATGGTTTACCCCGGACGCTTCACATGCCTTGATTCAATCCACTGACAGCACGTCAACCCCTGTATACCACATCGCTCCAATTCACTCTATTCCTTGCCCTCCTTTCACCCTCCTGCATGTTCAGGCCCCGATCACACAAAATCCTTTTCACTCCATCTTTCCACCTCCAATTTGGTCTCCCTCTTCTCCTCGTTCCCTCCACCTCCGACACATATATCCTCTTGGTCAATCTTTCCTCACTCATTCTCTCCATGTGCCCAAACCATTTCAAAACACCCTCTTCTGCTCTCTCAACCACGCTCTTTTTATTTCCACACATCTCTCTTACCCTTACGTTACTTACTCGATCAAACCACCTCACACCACACATTGTCCTCAAACATCTCATTTCCAGCACATCCATCCTCCTGCGCACAACTCTATCCATAGCCCACGCCTCGCAACCATACAACATTGTTGGAACCACTATTCCTTCAAACATACCCATTTTTGCTTTCCGAGATAATGTTCTCGACTTCCACACATTTTTCAAGGCTCCCAAAATTTTCGCCCCCTCCCCCACCCTATGATCCACTTCCGCTTCCATGGTTCCATCCGCTGACAGATCCACTCCCAGATATCTAAAACACTTCACTTCCTCCAGTTTTTCTCCATTCAAACTCACCTCCCAATTGACTTGACCCTCAACCCTACTGTACCTAATAACCTTGCTCTTATTCACATTTACTCTTAACTTTCTTCTTCCACACACTTTACCAAACTCCGTCACCAGCTTCTGCAGTTTCTCACATGAATCCGCCACCAGCGCTGTATCATCAGCGAACAACAACTGACTCACTTCCCAAGCTCTCTCATCCCCAACAGACTTCATACTTGCCCCTCTTTCCAAGACTCTTGCATTTACCTCCCTAACAACCCCATCCATAAACAAATTAAACAACCATGGAGACATCACACACCCCTGCCGCAAACCTACATTCACTGAGAACCAATCACTTTCCTCTCTTCCTACACGTACACATGCCTTACATCCTCGATAAAAACTTTTCACTGCTTCTAACAACTTGCCTCCCACACCATATATTCTTAATACCTTCCACAGAGCATCTCTATCAACTCTATCATATGCCTTCTCCAGATCCATAAATGCTACATACAAATCCATTTGCTTTTCTAAGTATTTCTCACATACATTCTTCAAAGCAAACACCTGATCCACACATCCTCTACCACTTCTGAAACCACACTGCTCTTCCCCAATCTGATGCTCTGTACATGCCTTCACCCTCTCAATCAATACCCTCCCATATAATTTACCAGGAATACTCAACAAACTTATACCTCTGTAATTTGAGCACTCACTCTTATCCCCTTTGCCTTTGTACAATGGCACTATGCACGCATTCCGCCAATCCTCAGGCACCTCACCATGAGTCATACATACATTAAATAACCTTACCAACCAGTCAACAATACAGTCACCCCCTTTTTTAATAAATTCCACTGCAATACCATCCAAACCTGCTGCCTTGCCGGCTTTCATCTTCCGCAAAGCTTTTACTACCTCTTCTCTGTTTACCAAATCATTTTCCCTAACCCTCTCACTTTGCACACCACCTCGACCCAAACACCCTATATCTGCCACTCTGTCATCAGACACATTCAACAAACCTTCAAAATACTCATTCCATCTCCTTCTCACATCACCACTACTTGTTATCACCTCCCCATTTACGCCCTTCACTGAAGTTCCCATTTGCTCCCTTGTCTTACGCACCCTATTTACCTCCTTCCAGAACATCTTTTTATTCTCCCTAAAATTTACTGATAGTCTCTCACCCCAACTCTCATTTGCCCTTTTTTTCACCTCTTGCACCTTTCTCTTGACCTCCTGTCTCTTTCTTTTATACTTCACCCACTCAATTGCATTTTTTCCCTGCAAAAATCGTCCAAATGCCTCTCTCTTCTCTTTCACTAATACTCTTACTTCTTCATCCCACCACTCACTACCCTTTCTAAACAGCCCACCTCCCACTCTTCTCATGCCACAAGCATCTTTTGCGCAATCCATCACTGATTCCCTAAATACATCCCATTCCTCCCCCACTCCCCTTACTTCCATTGTTCTCACCTTTTTCCATTCTGTACACAGTCTCTCCTGATACTTCCTCACACAGGTCTCCTTCCCAAGCTCACTTACTCTCACCACCTTCTTCACCCCAACATTCACTCTTCTTTTCTGAAAACCCATACTAATCTTCACCTTAGCCTCCACAAGATAATGATCAGACACCCCTCCAGTTGCACCTCTCAGCACATTGACATCCAAAAGTCTCTCTTTCGCACGCCTGTCAATTAACACGTAATCCAATAACGCTCTCTGGCCATCTCTCCTACTTACATAAGTATACTTATGTATATCTCGCTTTTTAAACCAGCGTCGAGGCAACACAGACTTGGAGCCCAGACTGCGGGGCTTACACGGGATGAGCGCTGGGGCCCCCACGGCTGCCATGACCTAAAGTGTTCGAAGCCTCGCCTCAGCCACACGAAAGGTGCAGGGGGACTTCGGCAACATCCGGGACATCTCGAATGGCAGCCGGCGATTCGCGGCGCTTAAATTTCGCGACGGGCCTCTTTCACCGGCGGGACGACGGCAAACGACAGCGTGGATCTTGCACGTGAAGGAGGTACCACCCTCCTTGAGGCAAGACGCTTGAGTGCTCTCATGACGGCTTCCTATCTCCCTCCAATTTTTATTGTAATTCCAACTCTGATGCGTGGCTTATTGCATTCAACATCCTGTATATATATGTATATATATGTATATATGTATATGTATGTGTGTGTGTGTGTGTATGTGCGTATGTGTGTGTGTGTGTGTGTGTGTGTGTGTGTGTGTGTGTGTGTGTGTATATATATATATATGTATATTATCCCTGGGGATAGGGGTGAAAGAATACTTCCCACGTATTCCTCGCGTGTCGTAGAAAGCGACTAGAGGGGACGGGAGCGGGGGGCCGGAAATCCTCCCCTCCTTGTATTAACTTTCTAAAATGGGAAACAGAAGAAGGAGTCACGCGGGGAGTGCTCATCCTCCTCGAAGGCTCAGAGTGGGGTGCCTAAATGTGTGTGGATGTAACCAAGATGTGAAAAAAGGAGAGATAGGTGGTATGTTTGAGGAAAGGAACCTGGATGTTTTGGCTCTGAGTGAAACGAAGCTCAAGGGTAAAGGGGAAGAGTGGTTTGGAAATGTCTGGGGAGTGAAGTCAGGGGTTAGTGAGAGGACAAGAGCAAGGGAAGGAGTAGCAATACTCCTGAAACAGGAGTTGTGGGAGTATGTGATAGAATGTAAGAAAGTAAATTCTCGATTAATATGGGTAAAATTGAAAGTTGATGGAGAGAGGTGGGTGATTATTGGTGCATATGCACCTGGGCATGAGAAGAAAGATCATGAGAGGCAAGTGTTTTGGGAGCAGCTAAATGAGTGTGTTAGCGGTTTTGATGCACGAGACCGGGTTATAGTGATGGGTGATTTGAATGCAAAGGTGAGTAATGTGGCAGTTGAGGGAATAATTGGTATGCATGGGGTGTTCAGTGTTGTAAATGGAAATGGTGAGGAGCTTGTAGATTTATGTGCTGAAAAAGGACTGATGATTGGGAATATATATATATATATATATATATATATATATATATATATATATATATATATATATATATATATATATACAGATATTTGTTATACTTTGTCGGTCTCCTGTGTTAGCGAGGTAGCGTAAGGAAACAGACGAAAGAAATGCCCAACTCACCCACATACACATGTATATACATACACGTCCACACACGCACATATACATACCTATACATCTCAACGTATACATATGTATACACACAGACATATACATATATACACACGTACATAATTCATACTGTCTGTCCATATTCATTCCTATTGCCACCCCACCACACATGAGATAACAACCCCCTCCCATCGCATGTGCACAAAGTAGCACTAGGAAAAGACAACGAAGCCCACATTCATTCACACTCATTCTCTAGCTGTCATGTATAATGCACCGAAACCAAAGCTCCCTTTCCATATCCAGGCCGCACAAAACTTTCCATGGTTTACCACAGACGCTTCAAATGCCCTGCTTCAATCCATTGATAACACGTCGATCAAGGTATACCACATAGTTTCAATTTACTCTATTCCTTGCACGCCTTTCACCCTCCTGAATGTTCAGGCCCCGATCACTCAGAATCTTTTTCACTCCATCTTTCCACCTCCAATTTGGTCTCCCATTTCTGCTCGTTCCCTCCACCTCTGACACCTATATCCTCTTTGTCAATCTTTCCTCACTCATTCTCTCCATGTGACCAAACCACACTATTTTTATTACCACACATCTCTCTTACCCTTTCATTACTTACTCGATCAAACCACCTAACACCACATATTGTCCTCAAACATCTCATTTCCAGCACATCCACCCTCCTCTGCACAACTCTATCTATAGCCCACGCCTTGCAACCATATAACATTGCTGGAACCACTATTCCTTCAAACATACCCATTTTTGCTTTCCAAGAGAACATTCTCGACTTCCACACATTCTTCAACGCTTCCAGAACTTTTGCCCCCTCCCCCACCCTATGATTCACTTCCACTTCCATGGCTCTATCCGCTGCCATATCCACTCCCAGATATCTAAAACACTTCATTTCCTCCAGTTTTTCTCCATTCAAACATACCCATTTTTGCTTTGCGAGATAACGTTTTCACCTTCCACACACTTTTCAATGCTCCCAGAACTTTCGCCCCCTCCCCTACCCTATGACTCACTTCCATGGTTCCATCCGCTGCCACATCCACTCCCAGATATCTAAAACACTTCACTTCCTCCAGTTTTTCTGCATTCAAACATACCCATTTTTGATTTCTGAGATAACATTTTCACCTTCCACACATTTTTTAATGCTCCCAGAACTTTTGCCCCCTCCCCCACCCTATGACTCACTTCTGCTTCCATGGTTCCATCCACTGCCAAATCCACTCCCAGATAAAAAGTTTTCACTGCTTCTAACAACTTACATCCCACACCATATATTCTTAATACCTTCCACAGAGCATCACTATCAACTCCATCATATGCCTTCCCTAGATCCATAAAAGCTACATACAAATCCATTTGCTTTTCTAAGTATTTCTCACATACATTCTTCAAAGCAAACATCTGATCCACACATCTTCTACCACTTCTCAAACCACAATACTCTTCCCCAATCTGATGCTCTGTACATGCCTTCACCCTCTCAATCAATACCTTCCCATATAATTTCCCAGGAATACTTAACAAACTTATACCTCTGTAATTTGAGCACTCACTTTTATCCCCTTTGCCTTTGTACAATGGCACTATGCAAGCATTCTGCCAATCCTCAGGCACCTCACCATGAGTCATACATACATTGAATAACCTTACGCAGCCAGTCAACAATACAGTCATCCCCTTTTTTTATAAATTCCACTGCAATAACATCCAATCCCACTGCCTTGCTGGCTTTCATCTTCCACAAAGCTTTTACTACCTCTTCTCTGTTTACCAAATCATTCTCCCTAACCATCTCACTTTGCACATCACCCGACCAAAACACCTTATATCTACCACTCTATCATCAAACACATTCAACAAACCTTCAAAATACTCACTCCATCTCCTTCTCACATCACTGCTACTTGTTATCAACTCCCCATAAGCCCCCTTCACTGATGTTCTCATTTGTTCCTTTGTCTTACGCACTTTATTTACCTCCTTCCAAAACATCTTTTTATTCTCCCTATAATTTAATGATACTCTCTCACCCCAACTCTCATTTGCCCTTTTTTCACCTCTTACACCTTTCTCTTGGCCTCCTGCCTCTTTCTTTTATACATCTCCCACTCATTTGCACTGTTTCCCTGCAAATATCGCCCAAATGCCTCTCTCTTCTCTTTCACTAATAATATTACTTCTTCATCCCACCACTCACTACCCTTTCTAATCTGCCCACCTCCCATGCTTCTCATGCCACAAGCATCTTTTGCGTAAGCCATCACTGTGTCCCTAAATACATCCAATTCCTCCCCCATTCCCCGTACGTCCTTTGTTCTCACCTTTTTCCATTCTGTACTCAGTCTCTCCTGGTACTTCCTCACACAAGCCTCCTTCCCAAGCTCACTTACTCTCACCACTCTCTTCACCCCAACATTCACTCTTCTGAAAACCCATACAAATCTTCACCTTTGCCTCCACAAGATAATGATCAGACATCCCTCTAGTTGCACCTCTCAGCACATTAACATCCAAAAGTCCTTCTTTCGCACGCCTATCAATTAACACGTAATGCAACAACGCTCTCTGGCCATCTCTCCTACTTATATACGTATACTTAAGTATATCTCTCTTTTTAAACTAGGTATTCCCAATCACCAGTCCTTTTTCAGCACATAAATCTACAAGCTCTTCACCATTTCCATTTACAACACTGAACACCCCATGTATACCAATTATTCCCTCAACCGCCACATTACTCACCTTTGCACTCAAATCACCCATCACTATAACCTGGTCTCATGCATCAAAACCACTAACACACTCACTCAACTGCTCCCAAAATGCTTGCCTCTCACGATCTTTCTTCTCATGCCCAGGTGCATATGCACCAATAATCACCCACCTCTCTCCATCCACTTTAAGTTTTACCCATATCAATCTAGAGTTTACTTCCTTACACTCTATCACATACTCCCACCACTCCTGTTTCAGAAGTAGTGCTACTCCTTCCCTTGCTCTTGTCCTCTCACTAACCCCTGACTTTACTCCCAAGACATTCCCAAACCACTCTTCCCCTTTACCTTTGAGCCTCACTTCACTCACGAGCCAAAACATTCAGGTTCCTTTCCTCAAACATACTACCTATCTCTCCTTATTTCTTATCTTGGCTACATCCACACACATTTAGACACCCTAATCTGAGCCTTCGAGGAGGATGAGCACTCCCTGCATGACTCTTTCTTCTGTTTCCCGTTTTGGAAGGTTAAAATACAAGGAATGGAGGTTTTTTTTTATTTGTTTATTATACTTTGTCGTTGTCTCCCGTATTAACAAATTAGTGCAAGGAAACAGATGAAAGAATGGCCCAACCCACCCACATACTCATGTATATACATACACATCCACACACGCACATATATATACCTATACATTTCAACATACACATATATATATATCTTTCTTTTCTTTCATACTATTCGCCATTTCCCGCGATAGCGAGGTAGCGTTAAGAACAGAGGACTGGGTCTTTGAGGGAATATCCTCACCTGGCCCTCTTCTCTGTTCCTTCTTTTGGGGGAAAAAAAAAAAAAAAAACGAGAGGGGAGGATTTCCAGCCTCCCGCTCCCTTCCCTTTTAGTCGCCTTCTACGACACGCAGGGAATACGTGGGAAGTATTCTTTCTCCCCTATATATATATATACATATATATATATATATATATATCAGTGATGGATTGCGCAAAAGATGCTTGTGGCATGAGAAGAGTGGGAGGTGGGTTGATTAGAAAGGGTAGTGAGTGGTGGGATGAAGAAGTAAGATTATTAGTGAAAGAGAAGAGAGAGGCATTTGGACAATTTTTGCAGGGAAAAAATGCAATTGAGTGGGAGATGTATAAAAGAAAGAGACATGAGGTCAAGAGAAAGGTGCAAGAGGTGAAAAAGAGGGCAAATGAGAGTTGGGGTGAGAGAGTATCATTAAATTTTAGGGAGAATAAAAAGATGTTCTGGAAGGAGGTAAATAAAGTGCGTAAGACAAGGGAGCAAATGGGAACTTCAGTGAAGGGTGCAAATGGGGAGGTGATAACAAGTAGTGGTGATGTGAGAAGGAGATGGAGTGAGTATTTTGAAGGTTTGTTGAATGTGTTTGATGATAGAGTGGCAGATATAGGGTGTTTTTGTCGAGGTGGTGTGCAAAGTGAGAGGGTTAGGGAAAATGATTTGGTAAACAGAGAAGAGGTAGTAAAAGCTTTGCGGAAGATGAAAGCCGGCAAGGCAGCAGGTTTGGATGGCATTGCAGTGGAATTTATTAAAAAAGGGGGTGACTGTATTATTGATTGGTTGGTAAGGTTATTTAATGTATGTATGACTCATGGTGAGGTGCCTGAGGATTGGCGGAATGCGTGCATAGTGCCATTGTACAAAGGCAAAGGGGATAAGAGTGAGTGCTCAAATTATAGAGGTATAAGTTTGTTGAGTATTTCTGGTAAATCATATGGGAGGGTATTGATTGAGAGGGTGAAGGCATGTACAGAGCATCAGATTGGGGAAGAGCAGTGTGGTTTCAGAAGTGGTAGAGGATGTGTGGATCAGGAGTTTGCTTTGAAGAATGTATGTGAGAAATACTTAGAAAAGCAAATGGATTTGTATGTAGCATTTATGGATCTGGAGAAGGCATATGATAGAGTTGATAGAGATGCTCTGTGGAAGGTATTAAGAATATATGGTGTGGGAGGCAAGTTGTTAGAAGTAGTGAAAAGTTTTTATCGAGGATGTAAGGCATGTGTACGTGTAGGAAGAGAGGAAAGTGATTGGTTCTCAGTGAATGTAGGTTTGCGGCAGGGGTGTGTGATGTCTCCATGGTTGTTTAATTTGTTTATGGATGGGGTTGTTAGGGAGGTGAATGCAAGAGTTTTGGAATGAGGGGCAAGTATGAAGTCTGTTGGAGATGAGAGAGCTTGGGAAGTGAGTCAGTTGTTGTTCGCTGATGATACAGCGCTGGTGGCTGATTCATGTGAGAAACTGCAGAAACTGGTGACTGAGTTTGGTAAAGTGTGTGAAAGAAGAAAGTTAAGAGTAAATGTGAATAAGAGCAAGGTTATTAGGTACAGTAGGGTTGAGGGTCAAGTCAATTGGGAGGTAAGTTTGAATGGAGAAAAACTGGAGGAAGTAAGTGTTTTAGATATCTGGGAGTGGATCTGGCAGCGGATGGAACCATGGAAGCGGAAGTGGATCATAGGGTGGGGGAGGGGGCGAAAATTCTGGGAGCCTTGAAGAATGTGTGGAAGTCGAGAACATTATCTCAGAAAGCAAAAATGGGTATGTTTTAAGGAATAGTGGTTCCAACAATGTTGTATGGTTGCGAGGCGTGGGCTATGGATAGAGTTGTGCGCAGGAGGATGGATGTGCTGGAAATGAGATGTTTGAGGACAATGTATGGTGTGAGGTGGTTTGATCGAGTAAGTAACGTAAGGGTAAGAGAGATGTGTGGAAATAAAAAGAGCATGGTTGAGAGAGCAGAAGAGGGTGTTTTGAAATGGTTTGGGCACATGGAGAGAATGAGTGAGGAAAGATTGACCAAGAGGATATATGTGTCGGAGGTGGAGGGAACGAGGAGAAGTGGGAGACCAAATTGGAGGTGGAAAGATGGAGTGAAAAAGAATTTGTGTGATCGGGGCCTGAACATGCAGGAGGGTGAAAGGAGGGCAAGGAATAGAGTGAATTGGATTGATGTGGTATACCGGGGTTGACGTGCTGTCTGTGGATTGAATCAGGGCATGTGAAGCGTCTGGGGTAAACCATGGAAAGCTGTGTAGGTATGTATATTTGCGTGTGTGGACGTATGTATATGCATGTGTATGGGGGTGGGTTGGGCCATTTCTTTCGTCTGTTTCCTTGCACTACCTCGCAAACGCGGGAGACAGCGACAAAAAAAAAAAGATATATATGGTGTGGGAGGCAAGTTGTTAGAAGCAGTGAAAAGTTTTTATCGAGAATGTAAGGTATGTGTACGTGTAGGAAGAGAGGAAAGTGATTGGTTCTCAGTGAATGTAGGTTTGTGGCAGGGGTGTGTGATGTCTCCATGGTTGTTTAATTTGTTTATGGATGGGGTTGTTAGGGAGGTGAATGCAAGAGTTTTGGAAAGAGGGGCAAGTATGAAGTCTGTTGGGGATGAGAGAGCTTGGGAAGTGAGTCAGTTGTTGTTCGCTGATGATACAGCGCTGGTGGCTGATTCTTGTGAGAAAGTGCAGAAGCTGGTGACTGAGTTTGGTAAAGTGTGTGAAAGAAGAAAGTTAAGAGTAAATGTGAATAAGAGCATGGTTATTAGGTACAGTGGGGTTGAGGGTCAAGTCAATTGGGAGGTAAGTTTGAATGGAGAAAAACTGGAGGAAGTAAGTGTTTTATATATCTGGGAGTGGATCTGGCAGCTGATGGAACCATGGAAGCGGAAGTGAATCATAGGGTGGGGGAGGGGGCAAAAATCCTGGGAGCCTTGAAGAATGTGTGGAAGTCAATAACATTATCTCGGAAAGCAAAAATGGGTATGTTTGAAGGAATAGTGGTTCCAACAATGTTGTATGGTTGCGAGGCGTGGGCTATGGATTGAGTTGTGCGCAGGAGGGTGGATGTGCTGGAAATGAGATGTTTGAGGACAATATGTTTTGTGAGGTGGTTTGATCGAGTAAGTAATGTAAGGGTAAGAGAGATGTGTGGAAATAAGAAGAGCGTGGTTGAGAGAGGAGAAGAAGGTGTTTTAAAATGGTTTGGGCACATGGAGAGAATGAGTGAGGAAAGATTGACCAAGAGGATATATGTGTCGGAGGTGGAGGGAACAAGGAGAAGTGGGAGACCAAATTGGAGGTGGAAAGATGGAGTGAAAAAGATTTTGAGTGATCGGGGCCTGAACATGCAGGAGGGTGAAAGGCATGCAAGGAAAAGAGTGAATTGGATCGATGTGGTATACCGGGGTCGACGTGCTGTCAATGGATTGAATCAGGGCATGTGAAGCGTCTGGGGTAAACCTTGGAAAGCTCTATGGGGCCTGGATTCGGAAAGGGAGCTGTGGTTTCGGGCGTTATTGCATGACAGCTAGAAACTGAGTGTGAACGAATTGGGCCTTTGTTGTCTTTTCCTAGCACTACCTCGCTCACATGAGGGGGAGGGGGATGTTATTCCATGTGTGGCAAGGTGGCGATGGGAATGAATAAAGGCAGACAGTGTGAATTGTGTGCATATGTATATATGTAGGTGTCTGTGTGTGTATATATATGTGTACATTAAGATGTATGGGTATGTATATTTGCGTGTGTGGACTTATGTATATACATGTGTATGGGGGTGGGTTGGGCCATTTCTTTCGTCTGTTTCCTTGCGCTACCTCGCAAACGCGGGAGACAGCGGCAAAAAAAAAAAAAAAAAAAAAAAAAAAAAAAAATATATACATATATATATATATATATATATATATATATACACACAGGCATATACATATATACACATGTACATAATTCATACTTGCTGCTTTTATTCATTCCTGTCGCCACCCAGCCACACATGAAATGAAACCCCCCTCCCCCCATACGTATGTGAGGTAGCGCTACGAAAAGACAACAAAGGCCACATTCATTCACACTCAGTCTCTAGCTGTCATGTATATACATGTGTACGTGGGTGGGTTGGGCCAGTCTTTCGTCTGTTACCTTGCCTTACCTCATCAACATGAGAGACGGCCAGTCTTTCGTCTGTTACCTTGCCTTACCTATCAACATGGAAGACAGCAATAAAGTATAATAAATGAATACAGTGCATATGAACACGCACTTCCGTGTAACATACAAACCTCCAACAGCCAGGATCAAACCTGGGTCCCTTGTGTAGCAGTAGGGAGCAATACTGCTGGGTTATGATCGTCCCAAAAGGGAAACTGCTATTCGAATAATAAGTAATCAAATACGCTTTGTCTCACGTTGGTGAGTAATGGGGTCTCCATTGGTCATTTCCCATAGGCTCTCACAATCAGGAGATAGCATTTTACTGAACCTAACTGTACAATGTGCACTTCCATATAACATACAAGCCTCCAACAGCCAACCTCCAACTGTACAACATTATATGAATGGCTGAGTCTTCCTCGGAGAAATTGGGTGTCCTGTTTAGTTGCTACATTCATACATAGGACTGATATGTCCTTGTGTGGAGAACTGCTCTCACATTTGGGGTGGTTCTAGTTCTATATACTTACTTGACAGAGTGTAGTCTAAAGCAATCTGACTTATAAACTGTCACAGGCTAACTTCCAAACATGACTGTCTTGCCCTACGCTGCAATGTGGGTTCACTTTCCCTCTTCTGTAGGTATAACTCTGGATTCTGCTACCAAGAGCTGGCTGCTTGTGTGCCCTACCACCAACTAGACCACTCAACACTCAGCAAGCTACTGCATCACATGAGTGTTGTGTGAACATCGGCAACTCAAGGGTGGGCCGTTTTGATGCCTGCTTCTTTCCTTACATGTCGAAGCTTTGGAACTCTACCTTTTTGTATTTTTCCCAGTTACTAATAGCTGGCACATATCAAAAGACAAGTCTTTCACTTCCTCCAAAATTTGTAAATACTTTTCCTTGTCTTTTCTTTTTCCATTTCAAAATTCTCTCTATATTTCAATTAAGGCCCAGCCTTGATGTAGTATTTTGTCTGTGACTGAAGCCTTCAACATCAAAAAAAAAAAAGAAAACATTCTGGTTAACCTTTGCATGCTTCTCAGATCAACAGTCCCTTGTTTCTTTAGCTGTGGTGTAGGTTGATTATGAACATATTCTCTTGTTTATACAGACTCTGTATCCTTGAAAATGGCTTGACAGTTAAAAGCTTGGAGTTTCAGGGTTGATTTTTACAGCATATTTACTTATAATAGGTAAAGTTCATGATATGTTATCTAGGAGTGGGCTGGGAGGGATGTTTGTCAGATTATAAGGTAGTCATACATAGGATGGCCATTTTTACCGTAGGTGATAAAAGTGTTAGATATATAAAAGACAAAATAACATGGATTAGAGTGAGAAAGCTGAGGGATGACGGTGAAACAACTCTTCTAAGGAAAATTACCCTAAAAAATGAGATCTAAAATAAAACTGGCATCAGGCTGAGTAAATGTGGTGGCACTTTTGGAATGAATTACTGGAAGGTGCCAGTAACATGTGCAGTACACCATTTATAAGTTGTGAAAAGAGGTGAAATGGAGATTTTAGATCTTACTTGGTGAAGGAAAAAAATAAGAATCTGGAAGGATAAGCATAATCAAGGAGAAAGAAGTGATGATTGCAGCTTTTCTTTGTCTCTTCTTGGCACTATACTTCACCAACGTCACTTAGTAATGAGGTAAATGGTGATCAAGCATAAAAAAAACATGGTCTGGCATAAATTATTTCTTATCATACTTTGTCACTATCTCCTGCGTTAGCGAGGTAGCGCAAGGAAACAAACGAAAGAATGGCTCAACCCACCCACATACACGTGAATATACATACACGCCCACACACGCACATATACACACCTATACATTTCAACATATACATACATATACATACAGAGACATATACATATAATTACATACACAGACAGATACATATGTACACATGCACACATTCATACTTGCTGCCTTCATCCATTCCCATCGCCACCCCATCACATACAAAATGGCAATCCCCCCCCACAACATGTGCGCGTAAGGTAGAGCTAGGAGAAGACAACAAAGGCCACATTCGTTCACACTCAGTCTCTAGCTGTCATGTGTAATGCACCGAAACCACAGCTCCCTTTCCACATCTAGGCCCCACGAAACTTTCCATAGTTTACCCCAGATGCTTCACATGCCCTGATTCAATCCATTGACAGCACGTCGACCACATCGTTCCAATTCATTCTATTCCTTGCACACATTTCACCCTCCTGTATGTTCAGGCCCCGATCACTCAAAATCTTTTTCACTCCATCCTTCCACCTCCAATTTGGTCTCCCACTTCTCCTCATTCCTCTGACACATATATTCTCTTTGTCAATCTTTCCTCACTCATTCTCTCCATGTGACCAAATCATATCAATACACCCTCTTCTGCTCTCTCAGCCACACTCTTCTTATTACCACACATCTCTCTTACCCTTTCATTACTTACTCGATCAAACTACTTCACACCACATGTTCTCAAACATCTCATTTCCAGCACATCCACCCTCCTCCTCACAACCCTATCTATAGCCCACACCTCACACCCATATAACATTGTTGGAACTACTATTCCTTCAAACATACCCATTTTTGCTCTCTGAGATAATGTTCTCGACTTCCACACATTCGAAACGCACCCCAAACCTTCACCCCCTCCCCCACCCTGTGACTCACTTCCACTTCCATGGTTCCATCCACTGCTAAATCCACTTCCAGATATCTAAAATACTTCACTTCCTCCAGTTTTTCTCCATTCAAACTTACCCCCCAATTGACTTGTCCTTCAACCCTATTGAACCTAATAACCTTGTTCTTATTCACATTTACTCTCAGCTTTCTTCTTTCACATACTTTACCAAATTCAGTCACCAGCTTCTGCTGTTTCTTACTCGAATCAGCCACCAGCGAACTACAACTGACTCACTTCCCAGGCCCTTTCATTCACAACAGACTGCATACTTGCCCTGCTCTCCAAAACTCTTGCATTCACCTTGCACTCACCTCCCTAACAACCCTATCCATAAGCAAATTAAACAACCATGGAGACATCACGCAAATTGACATTCACTGGGAACCAATCACTTTTCTCTCTTCCTACTTGTACACATGCCTTACATCCTCGATAAAAACTTATCGCTGCTTCTAGCAACTTACCTCCTGCACCATATACTCTTAATACCTTCCACACAGCATCTCTATCAATTCTATCATATGCCTTCTCCAGATCCATAAATGCTACATACAAATCTATTTGTTTTCTAAGTACCTCTGACATACATTCTTCAAAGCAAACACCTGATCACACATCACCTACCACTTCTGAAACCCACTGCTCTTCCCCAATCTAATGCTCTGTACATGCCTTCACCCTCCCAATCAATGCCCTCCCATATAATTTCCCAGGAATACTCAACAAACTTATACCTCTGTAATTTGAACACTCACAATGATCCCTTTTGACCTCACACAATGTCACTATGCATGCATTCCGCCAGTCCTCAGGCACTTCGCCATGAGCCACACATACATTGAATATCCTCATCAACCAGTCAACAACACAGTTACCCCCTTTTTTAATAAATTCTACTATAATATCATCCAAATCTGCCGCCTTGCTGGCTTTCATCTTCTGAAAATCTTTCACTCCCTCTTCTATGTTTACCAAACCATTATCCCTGACCCTCTCAGTTTGCACACCACCTCGACCAAAACACCCTATATCTGTCACTCTATCATCAAATATCTTGTCCAAAACACTATATCTGTCACTCTATCATCAAACACATTCAACAAACCTTCAAAATACTCACTCCATCTCCTTCTCACTTCACCACGAATTGTTATTACCTCCCCATTAGCCCCCTTCACCGATGTTCCCATTTGTTCTCTTGACATATGCACTATAATTACCTCCTTCCAAAACATCGTTTTGTTCTCCCTAAAATTTAACTATACTCTCTCACACCCAACTCTCATTTGCCCTCTTTTTCAACTCTTGCACCTTTTGCTTGACCTCCTGCCTCTTTCTTTTATACAGCTCCCAGTCATTTACACCATTTCCTTGCAAAAATCATCCAAATGCCTCTCTCTTCTCTTTCACTAACAATCTTACATCTTCATCCCACCACTCACTACCTTTTTTTTATCTGCTCATCTCCCACCTTTCTCATGCCACAGGCATCTTTTCCACAAGCCATCACTGCTTCCCTAAATACATCCCATTGCTCCCCTACTCTACTTCCCTTATGTCATTTGCTCTCACCTTTTTCCATTCTGCACTCAGTCTCTCCTGGTGCTTCCTCACACAAGTCTCCTTCCCAAGCTCACTTACTCTCACCACTCTCTTCACCCCAACATTCTCTCTTCTTTTCTGAAAACCTCTACAAATCTTCATCTTTGCTCCACAAGATAATGATCAGACATCCCTCCAGTTGCCCCTCTCAGCACATTAACATCCAAAAGCCTCTCCCACTCGCCTATCAATTAACACGTAATCCAGTAACGCTCTCTGGCCATCTCTCCTACTTACATATGTATACTTATGTATATCTCTCTTTTGAAACCAGGTATTCCCAATAACCAGTCCTTTTTCAACACATAAATCTACATGCTCTTCACCATTTCCATTTACAACACTGAACACCCCATGTATACCAATTATACCCTCAACTGTCACATTACTCAACTTTGCATTCAAATCACCCATCACTATAACCCTGTCTTGTGCATCAAAGCTGCTAACACACTCATTCAGCTGCTCCTAAAACACTTGCCTCTCATGATCATTCTTCTGATGACCAGGTGCATAGGCACCAACAATCACCCATCTCTCTCCATCCACTTTCAGTTTTACCCATATCTGTTCTACCCATATCAATCTAGAGTTTACTTTCATACACTCTGTCACATACTCCCATAACTCCTGCTTCAGGAGTAATGCTACTCTTTCCTTTGCTCTTGTCCTCTAACCAACCCCTGA
Organism: Panulirus ornatus; assembly: GCF_036320965.1. Taxonomy (NCBI): domain Eukaryota; kingdom Metazoa; phylum Arthropoda; class Malacostraca; order Decapoda; family Palinuridae; genus Panulirus; species Panulirus ornatus. The sequence continues at coordinate 7,887,431 of NC_092256.1, read as the reverse complement.
CTTTACTCCTAAGACATTCCCAAACCACTCTTCCCCTTTACCCTTGAGCTTCGTTTCACTCAGAGCCAAAACATCCATGTTCCTTTCCTCAAACATACTACCTACCTCTCCTTTTTGTCATCTTGGTTACATTCACACACATTTAGACACCCCAATCTGAGCTTTCGAGGAGGATGAGCACTCCTGCATGGCTCCTTCTGTTTCCCCTTTTAGGAAGTTAAAAACAAGGTGGGTGGGTTTCTAGCCCCTCGCTACCGTCCCCTTTAGTCGCCTTCTACAACAAGCGGGGAATGCCATCCCCAGGGATGGCATAAATATAACATCAAAATTAATATGTTGCACAATCAATGATGGAAACAAAGGGAAATGAACAAAGATCACAGGGAATCAGTGTGATAACTTGAAAAGAACAGCACATATCATAGAAATATGTATTTTAAAGGCAAGTATGTGGAGTAGTTTTTCCATACACTAGGATAAACAAATAGGCCATAAAAATGGTTGGCAGCACTAAAGGTAAGCAAGATCATCAGCCTTACCTGAGGTTCTGCAGATTCTGAAGCAACAGTAACACTCAGTTCTTTGGTGTCATGTTGGCCAGGATCTTCAAGTAGATGACCATCTTGGATAACTTCATAGATGGGACTACTTTCTGCACCTTCCACCTCTACTTCATCTTCTATGTCCACTGATCCCTAAAGGCAAAGGTGAATACTGAGAACATCTAATTTTGAATCTCTCATCATCTGCTCTATAAACATAATTTTGTATGATACTCCAAGATATACAATGCAGTTGTTAAATCATGAATTGGTAACCACTGCTCAAACAAAGCAAGGGTGCCCTGCCCTGTTCATATGAGTACAAAGATAATGAAGCAGGATGCCCATTTATGAAAATACCTTTTATCATCAAAGAGTTTTACAGGAGACAATGGAAAATTACTTCAAAAATACAACCAAAATCCAAAACACAAACTGAGCTACAGAAATCCTACAAGCAACTACGACCATGTTGTGGTACCATTTCTCACGTCCCTCACTCAAGTGACAGTTGGTGCACTAACATAAAAAAAGAAAAAAAAAATTGTGCAAAAAAATCATCTAATAGCTTGAAAAATGTCTGTATACAAAATTGTACAGGAGTTTGAAAGTGGTCATCATGATATATATCATCAATACCAAGAACTAAAAGCAGAATGTCTTATGCAAAGACTGAGTCAAATGCAGAAAAAAATTACCAAAAAAAAAATGTCTCAATCTGACAGTAATTTCTGAAATGTTTAGGCAGACAAACTTTGGGAATATCTCTGACTGAGCCCTCAGTGAAAAAAAAAGCTAAAAACTATAACAAAGTCATGAACATTGATGGGGAATGTGAATTTAATATTGGTTGGGTGAATTGTTTTAAAGAAGGTTGTGGCATCACAAAGTTAGATGTTACAGAAAATAAACTATTCAGACAGTGAAAGTGCTAACAAGTATTTGGATGAATCTGTAACATCATGAAACATAAGACACAGTCCTCTGTTCTTAACGCTACCTCGCTATCGCGGGAAATGGCTAATAGTATGAAAAAAAAAAAAAAAAAAAATCAAAATATACACATATACAATACATATACATACGTATATACAGCCATATACATATATACACATGTACATATTCATACTTGCTTGCCTTCATCCATCCCCGGAGCCACCTCACCCCACAGGAAACAGCATCGCCACCCCCTGCGTCAGTGAGGCAGCACCAGGAAAACTTGACAAAAAAGGGTATATTCATTCATTCATTCAGTATAATGCATTGAAACCACAACTCCCTATCCACATCCAAGCCCTGCAGACCTTTCCATCGTTTACCCCAGACGTTTCACATGCCCTGGTTCAGTCCAATGACAGCACATCCACCCTGGTTCTGTTTCCTCTTTTAAAAACTAAAATAAAAGAAGGGGAGGGTTTGCAGCCTCCCACTTCTACCCCCTTTAGTCGCCTTATACGAAAAACAGGGAATATGTGAGAAGTATTCTTTTCCCTTATCCCAAATAAACATCCACAATGGACCTAATCTTAATCAAGTCAAAAACAACAGTATCATACTGAACGGGGAGAGATTTGAAAATCTGAGGGAGAAAATCCAAACTGAAATGTTTTTCTTTTCACTGTTTAATAATCTATGCAAAGCACACTCTCCTAAAAAAGTATCTGCCCCCAAGGGCCCAATGTTTCTGGAAAAAAATAGCACAATACCACATGCACAAAAGTCTTGGTTGGGTTGGTATTTTTGACTAAAAACTTTCCTTCTTTCTAATTGCACCTGATAATTACCATATCTGCAGTATATTACCTGCTATCACTTAATGTAGTCAACTAGGATAAATTGAGATACCATATAGAAAACCACTAACATCATGGGCATCCCTAGTCATAGGTGAGAAAGAATACTTCCCATGTATTTCCCGCATGCTGTAGAAGGTAATTGAAGGGGTCTGGAGGGAGGCTGGAGCCCCCCCTCCTTAGGGAGTGCTCATCCTCCCCGAAGGCTTATATTGGGGTGTCTGAATGTGTGTGGATGTAACCAAGATGAGAAGAAAAGGAGAGACAGTAGTATATTTGAGGAAAGAAACCTGGATGTTCTAGCTCAGAGTGAAAGGAAGCTCAAGGGTAAAGGGGAAGAGTGGTTTGGGAAAGTCTTAGGAATAAAGTCAGGGGTTGCTGATAGGAAAAGAGCTAAGGAAGGAGTAGCAATACTCCTGAAGCAGGAGTTGTGGGAGTATGTGACAGTGTGCGAAAGTAAATTCTAGATCGATGCATGTAAAACTGAAAGTGGCTGGAAAGATGGGTGATTATTGGTGCCTATGCAACTGGTCATGAGAAGAAAGATCATGAGAGGCAAGAGTTCAGGAGCAGTTGAGGAAGTGTATTAGCAGCTTCGATGCACGAGGCTGGGTTATAGTGATGGGTGATCTAAATGCGAAAGTGGGTAATGTGACAGTTGAGTGTATAATTGATGTACATGGGGTGTTGTGTTGTAAATGGAAATGGTGAAGAGCTTGTGGATTTGTGTGCTGAAAAATGACTGGTGATTTGGAATACCTGGTTTAAAAAGAAAGATATACATCAGCATACGTATGTGAGTAGGAGAGATGGAGGGATGTCTGATCACTATCTTGTGGAGGCAAAGGTGAAGATTTGTAGAGGCTTTCAGAAAAGAAGAGAGATTGTTGGGGAGAAGGGAGTGGTGTGAGTAAGTGAGCCTGGAAAGGAGACTCGTGTGAGGAAGTATCAGGAGAGATTGAGTGTAGAATGGCAGAAGGTGAGATCAAATGACATGAGGGGAGTGGGTTAGGAAGAGGATGTATCCAGGGAAGCAGTAATGGTTTGCACAAAAGATACATGTGGTATGAGAAAGTTGGAAGGTGGGCAGATTAGAAAGGGTAGTGAGTGGTGGGATGAAGAAGCAAGATTGTTAATGAAAAAGAACAGAGGAGTTTGGACAATATTTGTAGGGAAGTAGTGCAAACGACTGGGAGATGTATAAAAGAAAGTGGCAAGGGGTCAAGAGAAAGGTGCAAGAGTTGAAAAAGAGGGCAAATGAGAGTAGGGGTGAGAGAGTATCATTAGATTTTAAGGAGAATAGAATGATGTTTTGGAAGGAAGTAAATAACATGCATAAGACAAGAGAAAATATGGGAACATTGGTGAAGAGAGCAAGTGGGGAAGTGATAACAGACAGTGACAGAGTGAGAAGATGAAGTGAGTATTTTGAAAGTTTGTTGAATGTGTTTGATAAAAGAGTGGCAGATATGGGGTGTTTTGGTCGGGGCGGTGTACGAAGTGAGAGGGTCAGGGAGAATGGTTTGGTGAAGAGAGAAGAGGCAGTGAAAGCTTTGCGGAAGATGAAAGCCGCCAAAGCGACAGGTTTGGATGGTATTGCAGTGGAATTTATTAAAAAAGGGGGTGAATGTGTTGCTGACTGGTTGGTAAGGATATTCACTGTATGGATGGACCATGGTGAAGTGCCTGAGGAATGGTGGAATGCATGCATAGTGCCATTGTACAAAGGCAAAGGGGATAAAGGTGAGTGTTCAAACTACAGAGGCATAAGTTTTTTGAGTATTCCTGGAAAATTATATGGAAGAGTATTGACTGAGAGGGTAAAGGCATGTACAGAGCATCAGATAGGGGAGGAGCAGTGTGGTTTCAGAAGTGGTAGAGGATGTGTAGATCAGGTGTTTGCTTTAAAGAATGTATGCAAGAAAGACTTAGAAAAACAAATGGATTTGTATGTGGCATTTATGGATCTGGAGAAGGTATATGAAAGGGTTGATAAAGATGCTCTGTGGAAGGTATTAAGACTATATGGTGTAGGAGGTAATTTGCTAGAAGCAGAGAAAGGTGTTTACCAAGGATGTAAGGAATGTGTACAAGAAGGAAGAGAAGAGAGTGATTGGTTCCCAGTGAACTTTGGTTTGCAGCAGGGGTGTGTGCTGTCCCTATGGTTGTTTAATTTGATTATGAATGGGGTGATTAGGGAGGTGAATGCAAGAGTTTTGGGGAGAGGGGCAAGTATGCAGTCTGTTGTGGATAAGAGGGCCTGGGAAGTAAGTCAGCTGTTGTTCGCCGATGACACAGCTCTAGTGGGTAATTCATGTGAGAAACTGCAAAGGTTGGGGACTGAGTTTGGAAAAGTGTGTGAAAGGAGAAAGTTGAGAGTAAATGTGAATAAGAGCAAGGTAATTAGGTTCAGTAGGGTTGAGGGACAAGTTGATTGGGATGTAAGTTTGAATGAAGAAAAAATGGAGGCTTGTGGTGTTGATGGCATCCATCCCCAGGTACTGAAGAATGTTCCTCTGGACTTCCACCAGCACTTTCTTGTCTGTTCCATTTCTGTTTAAAGCCAGAACTTTTCCTTCTTGGAGGCAGGCATTTGTACATCCCATTCTTCTGAAGGGTGACTGTTATAACCCCTCTAACAATCGTCCCATTGCTTTGACATCTACCGTTTCCAAAGTCTGAACTCCTCCTCAGCTCCCATATCTTTGGTCATCTGAAATCTCACAGTATTCTATCTGATCACCAACATGGCTTCTGTAAGGCAAGGGTAAGGCAAGATCCGCCGATGATATTCTCTCATATCTTGCTTGTCTGGTTATCATCCCTTAAAGATTTTGGGGAATGCTATGTGGTTGCTGCTAACATATCCAAAGCTTTTGATAAGGTGTGGCATTGGGGTCTGATCTCTAAGCTCACCTCTTTTGGCTTCCCTCCCAGTTTTGCTCCCTCATATCTGGCTTCCTCTTTGGATGATCTATTTCTGTGGTTGTTGAAGGATCAGCGTCTCCCCCTTTCTCCATCCACAACAGTGTCCCTCAAGGTTCTCTGTCTCCTACTCTTTTTCTCCTTTTTATCAATGATTTCCTTGCTTCCACAAATAACCAAATGCATTCATACACTGATGACTCAACACTGCATTCCTCCACATCCTTCAGTTCTGGTCCAGCTTCTCTCAATTGATCTGCATCTTGGCTTTACAAAACTTCATTAAACTCAGAGTTGGAAAGTGGGTAAATCTGGTGAAGTTTAATGCTCCCAAAAATGAGTTTTTACCCATCACTTTATTAAAAATTCTCACCATTTTCCTCCCTCTATTCACGGATCTGTAATTCCACCTTTTGACTCATTGGAAATCCCACATTAAAGAAAAAGTTAAGTGTCTCCAAGAAACTGGGAGTCCTGCTTAGATGTTAGAATTTCTTTTCTTCAGAGGAGTTGCTTCATTTGCACAAAGGTTTGAGCTATCCTTGTATGGAGTACTGCTCTCACATCATGGGTAGTTTTAGCTCTGCATCCTTACATGAAAGAGTTGATTCAAAAGCAGTCACACTTACAAACTCTCCCAGGCTAACTTCAAAACTTGACTAGTTTTCCCTATGATATAGTTTTGGTTCACTTAACCTCTTCTGTGGTTTTTGCTCCCTAAAGCTGGCTGCTTTTGTGTCCCTACCTCTAGCTAGACCAGACAACACTCAGCAAGCTGATGCAAAGCATGATTACTCTGGGGCTGTTGACAACTTGGGGTGGGATGTTTTAATAACTGTTCTTACCTATTCTTGGAAGCTTTGGAACTCTCCACACTCTCATGTCATTCCCAATAGCTATCACTTGGCACATTTTAAAAGATAGGTTTTTCACTTCCTCCACAATTCATATGTACTTTCCCTTGTTCTCATTTCCATTCATCAACCTCTGTATTTCAGTCAAGCCCATCCTTAATGTGGACCATTGTTCATGGTGATGGCTAAAGACATGTTAAGTAAATCATTTGCAACACATATCAGACGAAAATGGAATTATGCCCTGGATGTCTGGTCTCCACACCTAAAGAAGCACAGACATTTGATTGAGAAGGCACAGAGAAAAGTAACTAAGATGGTTCGTTATCTAAGAGGATTTAGCTACAATGACAGGCTGACATCTACAGAGCTGTCCATCATGGAGTTGAGGTGAGAAAGAAGGGGACCTGATAACAGCAATTAAGATTCCAAATTAGCTGGGTGCTACAAACAGTGAATGATTCTTCAAGAGATGCAACACTGAGAGGGTACGACAAAAAGCTGGGCACAAAGTTAGTCAGAAAGGATGATAAGAAGTGTTGGGGAGGGTGGAACACACTAATCTACAGGACACAGAATGTTGGCAGTTTACAAAAGTTGAAAAGGCTACTTGATAGGACAGAAAGCTCAGGAAACAGCATCCCACATCCATACAGGATATATATATAAGCAGCAAAAGGTAATTACACAAAGAAACCTTCAACTAGTATATAATGAGTAAAATTACTGTAAAAAAGTGTACTGAGGTACACCATCGATTTTCCGTTAACTGATGGTTCGGCACCTCCTTTAGTCCAGACAAAATTATGAGAGAACTTGAAATTACCACGGCCACCAGACTAGTTTACTGGGTGGCTACAGATGGTGTTGTGTGTAGGGCACGCTTATTTACATTCTTTACACTGCACATGGTGGTGATACCGCAATTCTGTGGGATTCTTAGCTTATTTTGCTTAAATCTAACCCTAGCTATGGCTTCTAAGACATATGAGAGTGTCAGTTGCCGTGTCAAACGTAAACACCACTCTATATCAATCCAAGATAAAGTAGAACTGGTTAAAAAGTGGACCGTGGTGTTTCGGTTTGTAAGCTGTGTGACATCTACAGTATTGGTTCATCAACTGTTTATGATATAAAGAAGCAAAGAGAGAAAATGTTGAAATTCCATGCAGACAGCAGTTCCAAGAAGCAAATGACGATTAGAAAATCTATGAAAGATGGTAAGAGTACTGAGCATGACTGAGTGATGATGCAATGGTTTTGACAGCATCAGAGTGATGGAGTGGACTTGTCAGGCAGCATGACAATGGACCAGGCTGAGTTGTTCCATAAAGAGCTTAAATTACAACATGACCATGAATATAGTGAAGGATAGATTCAGATTCAAGAAGCGTCATGGAATTTCCATAAATAAAGTGTGCTGAGAAAAGCGTTCTGCCAACCATGAAGGAGCTGCCGAGTATGTGGACAAATTTGCGAAACTCATAGCTGACGAGCACCTCAGTCCTAAGCAGGTGTATAATGTGTTTCATTTATTCAATTTACATTTAATATTTGTTTGACTTAAATTTCTAGCAGTTCATGGTATACTTTAGACACATGGGGAATGTATAATTAGTGGGTTAGAGATTTTTTTTTTCTTTTCTTTTTTTTTTGCTTTGTTGCTGTCTCCCGCGTTTGCGAGGTAGCGCAAGGAAACAGACGAAAGAAATGGCCCAACCCACCCCCATACACATGTATATACATACGTCCACACGTGCAAATATACATACCTACACAGCTTTCCATGGTTTACCCCAGACGCTTCACATGCCCTGAATCAATCCACTGACAGCACGTCAACCCCGGTATACCACATCGATCCAATTCACTCTATTCCTTGCCCTCCTTTCACCCTCCTGCATGTTCAGGCCCAGATCACACAAAATCTTTTTCACTCCATCTTTCCACCTCCAATTTGGTCTCCCACTTCTCGTTCCCTCCACCTCCGACACATATATCCTCTTGGTCAATCTTTCCTCACTCATTCTCTCCATGTGCCCAAACCATTTCAAAACACCCTCTTCTGCTCTCTCAACCATGCTCTTTTTATTTCCACACATCTCTCTTACCCTTACGTTATATACTCGATCAAACCACCTCACACCACATATTGTCCTCAAACATCTCATTTCCAGCACATCCATCCTCCTGCGCACAACTCTATCCATAGCCCACGCCTTGCAACCATACAACATTGTTGGAACCACTATTCCTTCAAACATACCCATTTTTGCTTTCCGAGATAATGTTCTCGACTTCCACACATTCTTCAAGGCTCCCAGGATTTTTGCCCCCTCCCCCACCCTATGATCCACTTCCGTTTCCATGGTTCCATCCGCTGCCAGATCCACTCCCAGATATCTAAAACACTTCACTTCCTCCAGTTTTTCTCCATTCAAACTCACCTCCCAATTGACTTGACCCTCAACCCTACTGTACCTAATAACCTTGCTCTTATTCACATTTACTCTTAACTTTCTTCTTTCACACACTTTACCAAACTCAGTCACCAGCTTCTGCAGTTTCTCACATGAATCAGCCACCAGCGCTGTATCATCAGCGAACAACAACTGACTCACTTCCAAAGCTCTCTCATCCCCAACAGACTTCATACTTGCCCCTCTTTCCAAAACTCTTGCATTCACTTCCCTAACAACCCCATCCATAAACAAATCAAACAACCATGGAGACATCACACACCCCTGCCGCAAACCTACATTCACTGAGAACCAATCACTTTCCTCTCTTCCTACACGCACACATGCCTTACATCCTCGATAAAAACTTTTCACTGCTTCTAACAACTTGCCTCCCACACCATATATTCTTAATACCTTCCATAGAGCATCTCTATCAACTGTATCATATGCCTTCTCCAGATCCATAAATGCTACATACAAATCCATTTGCTTTTCTAAGTATTTCTCACATACATTCTTCAAAGCAAACACCTGATCCACACATCCTCTACCACTTCTGAAACCACACTGCTCTTCCCCAATCTGATGCTCTGTACATGCCTTCACCCTCTCAATCAATACCCTCCCATATAATTTACCAGGAATACTCAACAAACTTATACCTCTGTAATTTGAGCACTCACTCTTATCCCCTTTGCCTTTGTACAATGGCACTATGCACGCATTCCGCCAATCATCAGGCACCTCACCATGAGTCATACATACATTAAATAACCTTACCAACCAGTCAATAATACAGTCACCCCCTTTTTTAATAAATTCCACTGCAATACCATCCAAACCTTGATGAATTATTATTACATGACCACGATTGGTCCGGAAGAATGGTTAATTCGGCAAGGCTTTGGAACCAAGAGTGCCAGAAAATCAGTGGTGTACCTGTACTGGTGCTGTAAGTCTACAACCCTCGGGTGATCAAGAGCAAGTGTACCTTGAAAACTGTGCAGGAACCATATGGATAGTCAGGGATGTGGTGGGACAATCCCATAACCCTATTGCTGCAGAAAGAGCACTTATGAATGCCAAAATAAGTCTCCATTCACCATAAAATGTGCACTTATACCATGGATTTCAAATCTTTTTTTAAACACCCTTAGCTCTTGACTCCTCTCATAAGAGAACAGATGTGGTTGTCCAGGGGGTGCTGCCATATTTAAGTGACGAGCTAAATCCCAAATGTAAACAATACCAGCAAACCCACACCTACACAGGGACATCTTAATGCCTTATACATTTGTTTTCTTCATAAATTTAAAAAAATAGCTTATTCACAACCTTATGACGAAAATATGACATGTTTGTTTACGATCATAACACATCTCCACAGTTCATTCTTATCATCAAGCATGTACATATTCTCTCTCTTTTCAATGATCATAACATTAAATGAATATATGTAATGCCTTATAAAACAATGAAATATATCCATAAATTAAGGTAACAGGAAAATGTAGCTGTCTCTTCTTTCTGCTTCACCTACATGTGAAGGATTGCTGGCATTCTGTCCACAATCATACAATCTCTCCTTGTCACACATAACACTTCACAACACTTAATTCACACAACTCATTTTTCATAACTAAATTTTCCTGCAGTGAGCTCTAACCCTAGCTCTACCTTTTGAAAAAGAGGTAGGAGCAACAGATACAAGTAATGAGTAGGAACATTAGATAGGCACACTAGGTAGAATTAACAGGTAGAAATATTAGGTGGAAGCATTAAATAGAAGCAGTCAGTTGGATGTTAAGCCAGAACATTAGGCAGACATATCAGGTGGAGGTAGTTGGTAGGATCATCAAGTAGGAGCCTCTGGAAACACTAAGCTAGAATCACCCTCTGCTGGTGGCCTGTTATGTGTGAGGCACTAAAGGCTATGAAGCAGCAATGAAATTTACCACTTATGAGGACTCTTTTGCTGTGGACACCCTCATGAGGAATTCCTGAAGGGAATGGGTGACAGAGATATTGACAGAGAGACAGGGAAATATGACAACTGTTTTTCTTCTTTGGCATTATGTATTTCTTTATTTCTTTTCCACCACATTTTTTTTTCATTTTCAGTTGTCACAATATCATAGGAATCAACAAGGAGAGTCTCTTGTGTGTATGAAAACAAAACAATGAAATACACAACTAAATTACAATGCCATAAGATTACACAATCCTACTGCTAACATCATATTGCAAATATTTTTCTTTGCTTTTCATGAATTTTTTTCAACCCTGTACTTTTTCTTTCCTATTCAAGCTCATCCATCAATGTTAGTGGAGAAAGAATGAGACCAGCAAATCAGTAAGAGATTGAGAATATCCAAGTTGTGGCAGATTCAGAAAACAACAAAACATATGGGAATGATGATCTCAATCATATATGACTGATGACCCAGTAGCACAAGAGGAGTGTGAAAATGAGCCAGAAACTGGCCTATCCACCGGCTTCTAGTGTAATTCATGTCAATCTCTGTGAAATATTTTCAAAATGCTATGTCATAAATCAGCTGATCACAAACTATATTAGTATACTGCTTTTAATGTTTTACCTAGCATGAAACCAAATGCTAAAAAATCCATTCCAATTTTCATGCAACTCATGGATTACAATTTTCATAGGCTCTGCCCCACTTATGACCTATGCGACATACAATCATCCATACAAATGACTGAAAAAAAATATTATTGAAAAATAGAAATGAAATATGAACTAAAGAATCTTAAATAAAAGGATTCAAACCTATGTACTCAACCCTAAGCAGCCCATGAATGTGTTACAGTCAGGAACGCTAACCACTACACCATGGAGGTCCATGGTGTAAGGCATTTAACTTTGGAAACAATGACAACATGAAACTCTTACATGAACACTGGCATGTGCAAAGCCAAATAAAGCTGATAATATTGTAATCCAAGCAACTTTATGTATTGTAGATGGGGTACCCTTTCTCTTGACAATAAAATCTTCAGAACTGCATTGGGAGGGAGTTTTACATTCTTAAGGCCTAATCTCTCAGACTTCACTGTCCAGGTCTTTGACAAAGAATTCCATTACTCAAAATGCCTGAAGTTTTGCTGGGAGACCCTAAAATCCAAAAATACCTCGGTTCCAAGCATCCCAAAAATCCTTAAAAATATACTTTGAATCCTTCTTTTTCTTATACCTTCTGTCTATCACATTAAAGCACTAAATAAAGTAAAGAATACATTAAGAATACATTCTGATACATATAATAACACAAGTGTGTCATACATCTAATCTATATTTTGGGTTTCACTAAATTTCATGTTTTGCCAGAAAATATGATGACCTAAAAGTGAACGGGATGTATTTCAGGAAGCAGTGATGGCATGTGCAAAAGATGCATGTGACATGAGAAAGGTAGGAGGTGGGCAGATTAGAAATAGTAGAGTGAGGTGGGATGAAGAAGTAAGGTTGTTAGTGAAGGAGGAAAGAGAGGCATTTGAACGATAATTACAAAGCAGTGCCAATGACTCGAAGATGTATAGAAGAAAGTGGCAGGAGGTCAAGAGGAAGGTGCAAGGGTTGAAAAAAAGGGTAAATAAGAGTTGGGGTGAAAGAGTCTCATTAAAGTTTAGGGATGAGACAACAAAAGAGGGTGAGTTGAAATGGTTTCGACATATGGAGAGAATGAGTGAGGAAAGATTGACAAAGAGGGTATGTGTGTCAGAGTTGGAGGGAACAAAGAGAAGCAAGAGACCAAACTGGAGGAGGAAGGTTGGAGTGAAAAAGATTTTGAGTGATCGGGGCCTGAACATACAGGAGGGTGAGAGGTGTGCAAGGAATAGAGTGAACTGGAACGATGTGGTACACTGGGGTAAACAGGCTGTCAATGGACTGAACCAGGGCATGTGGAATGTCTGGGGTAAACCATGGAAAGGTCTGTGGGGCCTGGATGTGGAAAGGGAGCTATGGTTTCGGTGCATTACACATGACAGCTAGAGACTGAATGTGAGCGAACATGGACTATTTTTGACTGTTTTCCTGGTGCTGTGCTCAATGAAGCAGAGGGCAGTGCTGCTGTTTCCTGTGGGGCAGGATGGCACTAGAAATAAATGATGGCAAGCAAGTATGAATATGTACATGTGTATATATGTATATGTCTGTGTATGTGTATATGCTGAAATGTATATGTATATGTATATGTGTGTGTATGTGGAGGGTGGCGACGGGAATGAATAAAGGCAGCAAGTATGAACTATGTACATGTGTATATATGCATATGTCTGTGTATATATATAAGACAGAAAGAATACTTCCCACGCATTCCTCATGTGTCGAAGAAGGTTACTAAAGGGGATGGTAGTGGGGGGCTGGAAACCCCTCCCCTCCTTGTATCTTAACTTTCTAAAAGGGGAAACAGAAGGAGTCACGCGGGGAGTGCTCATCCTCCTCGAAGGCTCAGATTGAGGTGTCTAAATGTGTGTGGATGTAACCAAGATGAGAAAAAAGAAGAGATAGGTAATATGTTTGAGGAAAGGAACCTGGCTGTTTTGGCTTTGAGTGAAACGAAGCTTAAGGGTAAAGGGGAAGAGGGGTTTGGGAATATCTTGGGAGTAAAGTCAGGGGTTAGTGAGATGACAAGAGCAAGGGAAGGAGTAGCACTACTCCTGAAACAGGAGTGGTGGAAGTATGTGATAGAGTGTAAGAAAGTAAACTTTAGATTGATATGGGTAAAACTGAAAGTGGATGGAGAGAGGTGGGTGATCATTGTTGCATATGCACCTGGGCATGAGAAGAAAGATCATGAGAGGCAAGTGTTTTGGGAACAGCTGAGTGAGTGTGTTAGTAGTTTTGATGCACGAGACTGGGTTATAGTGATGGGTGATTTGAATGCGAAGGTGAGTAATGTGGCAGTTGAGGGAATCACTGGTGTACATGGGGTGTTCAGTGTTGTAAATGGAAATGGTGAAGAGCTTGTACATTTATGTGCTGAAAAAGGACTGGTGATTGGGAATACCTGGTTTAAAAAGAGAGATATACATAAGTATACGTATGTAAGTAGAAGAGATGGCCAAAGAGCGTTATTGGATTACGTGTTAATTGATAGGTGTGCGAAAGAGAGACTTTTGGATGTTAATGTGCTGAGAGGTGCAACTGGAGGGATGTCTGATCATTATCTTGTGGAGGCAAAGGTGAAGATTTGTAGAGGTTTTCAGAAAAGAAGAGAGAATGTTGAGGTGAAGAGAGTGGTGAGAGTAAGTGAGCGTAGGAAGGAGACTTGTGTGAGGAAGTACCAGGAGAGGCTGAGTACAGAATGGAAAAAGGTGAGAACCAGGGCATGTGAAGCGTTTGCTGTAAACCATGGAAAGTTTTGTGGAGCCTGGATGTGAAAAGGGAGCTGTGGTTTCGGTGCATTATACATGACAGCTAGAGACTGAATGTGAACGAATGTGGCCTTTGTTGTCTTTTCCTAGCGCTACCTCATGCACATGCAGGGGTGTGGGGGTTGTCATTTCATGTGTGGCGGGGTGGCGACAGGAATGAATAAATGCCTATACACACACATATACTTATACATATCAACATATACACATATACATGCATGTAAACATGTACATATTTGTACTTGCCTTCATCCATTCCTGCCACCACCCCTGCCCACAGGAAAAGCATCACTACCCCCTGCTTCATGAAGGTAGCACCAGTAAAAGCAGACAAGAAAATGCCACATTCGTTCACACTCTGTCTCTAGATGTCATGTGTAATGCACCAAAACCATACCTCCCTATCCACATCCAGGCCTCACAAGACTTTCCATGATTTACCCCAGACATTTCAGTCCATTGACAGCACGTTGACCCCAGTATAACACATCGTTCCGATTCACTCTATTCCTTGCTTACCTCTCACCTACCTCCTTAATCCTCTCACTTTGCACACCACCTCAACCAAAACACCCTATCTACCTATCATATAACACACTCAACAAACCTTCAAAATACTCACTCCGTCTCCTTCTCACATCACCACTACTTGTTATCATCTCCCCATTAGCCCCTTTCACTGAAGTTCACATTTGTTCCCTTGTCTTACATACTTTATTTACCTCCTTCTAAAACATCATTTTATTCTCCCTAAAATTTAATGATACTCTCTCACCCCAACTCTCATTTGCTCTCTTTTTCACCTCTTGCACCTTTCTCTTGACCTCCTGCCTCTTTCTTTTATACATCTCCCACTCATTTGCATTAGTTCCCTGCAAAAATCGTCCAAATGCCTCTCTCTTCTCTTTCACTAATAATCTTACTTCTTCATCCCACCACTCACTACCCTTTCTAATTTGCCCACCTCCCACGCTTCTCATGCCACAAGCATCTTTTGCACATCACTGCTTCCCTAAATACATCCCATTCCTCCCCCCACTCCCCTTACCTCCTTTGTTTTCACCTTTATCCATTCTGTACTCAGTCTCTCCTGGTACTTCCTCACACAAGTCTCCTTTCCAAGCTCACTTAATCTCACCACTCTCTTCACCCAAACATTCTCTCTTCTTTTCTGAAAACCTCTACAAATCTTCACCTTCACCTCCACAAGATAATGATCAGAAATCCCTCCAGTTGCACCTCTCAGCACATTAACATCCAAAAGTCTCTCTTTCATGCGCCTATCAATTAACACGTAATCCAATAACGCTCTCTGACCACCTATCCTACTTACATGCGTATACTTATGTATATCTCATTTTAAACCAGGTATTCCCAATCACCAGTCCTTTATCAGCAAATAAATCTACAAGCTCTGCACCATTTCCATTTACAACACTGAACACCCCATGTATACCAATTATTCCCTCAACTGCCACTTTACTCACCTTTGCATTCAAATCACCCATCACTATAACCCAGTCTCGTTCATCAAAACTACTAACACACTCACTCAGCTGCTCCCAAAACACTTGCCTCTCATGATCTTTCTTCTAATGCCCAGGTGCATATGCACCATCTCTTTCCATCCACTTTCAGTTTTACCCATATCAATCTAGAGTTTACTTTCATACACTATCACATACTTCCACCACTCCTGTTTCAGGAGTAGTGCTACTCCTTCCCTTGCTCTTGTCCTCTCACTAACCCGTGACTTTACTCACAAGACATTCCTAAACTACTCTTCCCCTTTACCCTTGATCTTCGTTTCACTCAGAGCCAAAACATCTAGATTCCTTTCCTCAAACATACTACCTATCTCTCCTTTTTCTCATCCTGGTTACATCCACACACATTTAGACACCCAAATCTGAGCCTTCCAGGAGGATGAGCACTCTCTGCATGACTCCTTCTTCTGTTTCCCCTTTAAGAAAGTTAAAATACAAGGGGTGAGTGGTGGGGTGAAGAAGTAAGATTATTAGTGAAAGAGAAGACAGAGGCATTTGGATGAGCTTTGCAGGGAAATAATGCAAATGAGTGGGAGATGTATATAAGAAAGAGGCTGGTCAAGACAAAGGTGCAAGAGGTGAAGAAGAAGGCAAATGAGAGTTGGGGTGGGAGAGTATCATTAAATTTTAGGGAGAATAAAAAGATGTTTTGCAGGAGGTAAATAAAGTGCGTGAGACAAGGGAACAAATGGGAACATCAGTGAAAGGGGCTAATAGGGAGGTGATAACAATTAGTGGTGAAGTGAGAAGACGAAGTGAGTAGTTTGAAGGTATGTTGAATGTGTTTGATAATACAGTGGCAGATGTAGGGTCTTTTGGTTGAGGAGATGTGCAAAGTGAGAGGGTTAGGGAAAATGATTTGGTAAACAGAGAAGAGGTAGTAAAAGCTTTGCATAGGATGAAAGCCGGCAAGGCAACGGGTTTGGATGGTACTGCAGTGGAATTTACTAAAAAAGGGGTGACTGTATTGTTGGCTGGTTGGTAAGGATATTTAATGCATGTATGACTCATGGTGAGGTACCTGAGGACTGGCAGAATGCTTGCATAGTGCCATTGTACAAAGGCAAAGGGGATAAAAGTGAGTGCTCAAATTACAGAGGTATAAGTTTGTTGAGTATTCCTGGGAAATTATATGGGAGGGCATTGATTGAGAGGGTGAAGGCATGTGCAAAGCATCAGATCGGGGAAGAGCAGTGTGGTTTCAAAAGTGGTACACGATGTGTGGATCAGGTGTTTGCTTTGAAGAATGTATGTGAGAAATACTTAGAAAAGCAAATGGATTTGTATGTAGCATTTATGGATCTGGAGAAGGCATATGATAGAGTTGATAGAGATGCTTTGTGGAAGATATCAAGAATATATGGTGTGGGAGGCAAGTTGTTAGAAGTCATGAAAAGTTTTTATCGAGGATGTAAGGCATGTGTATGTGTAGGAAGAGAGGAAAGTGATTGGTCTCAGTGAATGTTGGTTTGCGGTAGGGGTGTGTGATGTCTCCATGGTTGTTTAATCTGTTTATGGATAGGGTTGTTAGGGAGGTGAATGCAAGAGTTTTGGAAAGGGGCAAGTATGTAGTCTGTTGTGGATGACAGAGCTTGGGAAGTGAGTCAGTTGTTGTTCGCTGGTGGCTGATTCAGGTGAGAAACTGCAGAAGCTGGTGAATGAGTTTGGTAAAGTGTGTGAAAGAAGAAAGCTGAGAGTAAATGTGAATAAGAGCAAGGTTTTTAGGTACAGTAGGGTTGAGGGACAAGTCAATTGGGAGGTAAGTTTGAATGGAGAAAAACTGGAGGAAGTAAAGTGTTTTAGATATTTGGGAGTGGATTTGGCAGTGGATGGAACCATGGAAGCGGAAATGAATCATAGGGTGGGGAAGAGGGCGAAACTTCTGGGAGCGTTGAAAAATGTGTGGAAGTCAAGAACATTATCTTGGAAAGCAAAAATGGGTATGTTTGAAGGAATAATGGTTCCAGCAATGTTATATGGTTGCGAGGCGTGGGCTATAGATAGAAATGTGCAGAGAAGGGTGGATGTGCTGGAAATGAGATGTTTGAGAACAATATGTGGTGTGAGGTGGTTTGATCGAGTAAGTAATGAAAGGGTAAGAGAGATGTGTTGTAATAAAAAGAGTGTGGGTGAGAGAGCAGAAGAGGGTGTTTTGAAATGGTTTGGTCATATGGAGAGAATGAGTGAGGAGAGATTGACAAAGAGGATATATGTGTCAGAGGTGGAGGGAACAAGGATAATGGAAGACCAAATTGGAGGTGGAAAGATGGAGTGAAGATTTTGAGTGATTGGGGCCCGAACATGCAGGAGGGTGAAAGGCATGCAAAGAATAGAGTGAATTGGAACGATGTGGTATACTGGCGTCGACGTGCTGTCAATGGATTGAACCAGGGCATGTGAAGCATCGGAGGTAAACCATGGAAAGTTTTGTGGGGCCAAGATGTGGAAAGGGAAGTGTGGTTTCAGGTGCATTATACATGACATCTAGAGGCTGAATGTGAATGAATGTGGCCTTTGCTGTCTTTTCCTAGTGCTACCTCGCGCACAAGTGGGGGGAGGGGGTTGTCATTTCATGTGTGGTGGGTGGCGACAGGAATGGATAAGGGCAGACAGTATGAATCATGTGCTTGTGTATATATATATAAGTCTGTGTGTGTATATATATGTATATGTTGAGATGTATAGGTATGTATATGTGCGTGTGTGGATGTGTATCTATATACATGTGTATGTGGGTGGGTTGGGCCATTCTTTCGTCTCTTTCCTTGCGCTACCCCACTAAAGTGGGAGACAGCGACAAAGTATAAAAAAAAAAGAAAAAAAATGTAAGGGCCATGTTTTTCAGAAATGACATGTCACATCAGGTGTAAGTAGACTACCTTCAGTGAGATACAATATAGAAAATAAATGCTTTTTCATGTTCCTTGAATATAAAGAGCGTTGTTATACGACACACAAACTGATATTTCTGTTGGTACTAAAGTGCTGAAAATTCCACAGCCTGTAATGAAAGATTAATAATTCATAATGAGGTTAACAGTTTACAACTATTCACATACCTGGTCAATCTCTTCATATATGTTATCATCTTCAGTCACAGGAGAGTTATATTCATTGGACTGTTGCCGATCTAAGGGAGGACTGTAATAATCACTCTCTGATACTTGTGAATGTTGATTAATTGTTGGTGGTTGTTCAATATGACTGACTTTACTTGGCAGGGGAGCCTGACTTATAGGAACTTGAGAAACCTGGCCTAGAGAGTAGCGAGGTGGAGGCACCTGTTGCTCAGCTGTTCGGTAACTTGCAACTTGTGAAGGATACCCAGGGACACCTGATGTACTTGCAGGAAACAAATCTTCATAGCGAGGTGGACGCTCTGGTAAGGGTGGTGCTGGGGCAGCACGTGGGAGGGTGGATGGCCTTGGTGCAGCCACTGGAACAGGTTGACTGAGAGGTGCAACAGTGTTTGAAGCAGATGATGTTACAGCTGTGATAGGTACTCCTCTATTTTCTTGACCCTGAAGGGGCCTTAAGGATGCTGCTCTTGCAAAGCCCTTGTTATCTGTAAAGGCAGAGAACATAAAATAGATCTAAACATATTTCCATATTTCATCATAATTCATTACCATTTCCCGCATCAGTGAGACGGTGCCAGCAAACAAAGAAAGAATAACCCATCCCTCATATACATATATACATACATAAACACCCATAAATGTACATTCACATACATATCAACACATACAAATATACATGCATATACATATCTACATATACAAATATACATATATATACATACACATATATACATATGTCCATATTCATATTTGCTTGCCTTCAATCCATTCCCGGCGCCATCCTGCCCCACAGGAAACAGTATCACTGATCCCTGCTTCAGCTGGGTAGCACCAGGAAAACAAACAAAATAGGCCCCATTTCTTCACACTCAGTCTCTAGCTTTCATGTGTAATGCACCGAACCCACATTGGTTGGTAAGGATATTTAATGTATGCATGGATCATGGAGGAATGCATGCATAGTGCCATAGTACAAAGGCAAAGGGGATAAGGGAGAGTGATCAAACTACAGAGGCATAAGTTTGTTGAGTATTCCTAGGAAATCACATGAGAGGGTATGGATTGAGAGGGTAAAAGCATGTACAGAGCATAAGATTAGGAAAGAGCAGTGTGGTTTCAGAAGTGGTAGAGAAGGTGTGGATTAGGTGGTTGCTTTAAAGAATGTATGTGAGAAATACAAAAACAGGATTTGTATGTAGTATTTTAGGATCTGGAGAAGGCATATGATACGGATGATAGAAATGCTTGGTGGAAGGTTTTAAGTATTTCTCCCACACATTCTTCAAAGCGAACACCTGATCCACACATCCTCTACCACTTCTGAAACCACACTGCTCCTCCCCAATCTGATGCTCTGTACAAGCCTCCACCCTCTCAATCAATAACTTCCCATATAATTTCCCAGGAATACTCAGCAAACTTATACCTTTGTAATTTGAGCACTCACTTTTATCCCCTTTGACTTTGTACAATGGCACTATGCAAGCATTCTGCTAATCTTCAGCCACCTCACCATGAGTCATACATACAATAAATAATCTTACCAACCAGTCAACAATACAGTCACCCCCTTTTTTAACAAATTCCACTGCAATACCATCCAAACCCACTGCCTTGCTGGCTTTCACCTTCTGCAAAGCTTTTACTACCTCTTCTCTGTTTACCAAATCATTCTCCCTAACCCTCTCACTTTGCACACCTCAACCAAAACACCCTATATCTGCCACTCTATCATCTAACACTTTCAACAAACCTTTAAAACACTCACTCCATCTCCCTCTCACATCACCACTACTTGTTATCACCTCCCCATTTGCCCCTTTCAATGAAGTTCCCATTTGTTCCCTTGTCTTACACACTTTATTTACCTCCTTCCAAAACATCTTTTTATTCTCCCTAAAATTTAATGATACTCTCTCACCCCAACTCTCATCTGCCCTCTTTTTCACCTCTTCCACCTTTTTCTTGACCTCCTACCTCTTTCTTTTATACATGTCCCACTCATTTGCATTTTTTCCCTGCAAAAATCATTCAAATGCATCTCTCTTCTCTTTCACTAATAATCTTACTTCTTCATCCCACCACTCACTACCCTTTCTAATCTGCCCACCTTCCACGCTTCTAATGCCACAAGCATATTTTGTGCAAGCCATCACTGCTTCCCTAAATACATCTCATTCATCTCCCACTCCCCTTACGTCCTTTGTTCTCACTTTTTTCCATTCTGTACTCAGTCTCTCCTGGTAATTCCCCACACAAGTCTCCTTCCCAAGCTCACTTACTCTCACCACTCTCTTCACCCTAACATTCTCATTTGTTTTCTGAAAACCTCTACAAATCTTCATTTTTGCATCCACAAGGTAATGATCAGACATCCCTTTAGTTGCACCTCTCAGCACGTTAACATCCAAAAGTCTCTCTTTCGCGCACCTATCAATTAACACATAATTCAATAACGTTCTCTGGCCATCTCTCCTACTTACATATATATACTTCCGCAAAGCTTTTATTACCTCTTCTCTGTTTACCAAATCATTTTCCCTAACCCTCTCAATTTGCACACCTCGACCAAAACACCCCATATAAACCAGGTATTCCCAAACACCAGTCCTTTTTCAACACATAAATCTACAAGCTCTTCACCATTTCCACTTACAACACTGAACACCCCATGTACATCAATTATTCCCTAAACTGCAACATTACTCACCTTTCCATTCAAACCACCCATCACTATAACCCGGTCTCGTGCATCAAAACTACAAACACACTCGTTCAGCTGCTCCCAAAACACTTGCCTCTCATGATCTTTCTTCTCATGCCCAGGTGCATATGCACCAATAATCACCCATCTCTCTCCATCCACTCTATCACATACTCCCATCACTCCTGTTTCAGGAGAAGTGCCACTCCTTCCCTTGCTCTCGTCCTCTCACTAACCCGACTTTATTCCCAAGACATTCCTAAACCAAGACATTCCTAAACCCTTTACCCTTGAGCTTTGTTTCACTCAGAGCCAAATCATCCAGGTTCCTTTCCTCAAACATACTACCTATCTCTCCTTTTTTCTCATCTTGTTTACATCCACACACATTTAGACACCCCAATCTGAGCCTTCGAGGAGGATGAGCACTCCCCGTGCGACTCCTGTTTCCCCTTTTAGAAAGTTAAAATACAAGGAGGGGAGGGTTTCTAGCCCCCCGCTCCCGTCCCCTTTAGTTGCCTTCTACGACAGTCTGTTGTGGATGAGAGAGCTTGAGAAGTGAGTCAGTTGTTGTTCGCTGATATACAGTGCTGGTGGCTGATTTGGGTGAGAAACTGCAGAAGCTGGTGACTGAGTTTGGTAAAGTGTGTGAAAGAAGAAAGCTGAGAGTAAATGTGAATAAGAACAAGGTTATTATTTACTCATTTATTATACTTTGTCGATGTCTCCCCGCGTTAGCTAGGTAGCAGAAGGAAACAGACGAAAGAATGACCCAACCCCCCCACGTACACATGTATATACCTACATGTCCACACACTCACATATACATATATATACATACACAGACATATACATATATGCTCATGTACATAATTCATACTTGCTGCCTTCATTCATTCCTGTCGCCACCGTGCCACACAGCGTTGTATCATCAGCAAACAACAACAGACTCACTTCCCAAACCCCTCTCATCCACAACAGATGGCATACTTGCCCCTCTCTCCAAAACTCTTGCATTCACCTCCCTAACAACCCCATCCATAAAAAAATCAAACAACCATGGAGACATATATATACATATATGTGAAGATTTAGTGAGGTGCATTCACATGTGCTATAATTAATAGTCAAGCAAGAGATTAAATATATAATTCTTTCAATTACTGTACAACGAAGGGGCATAAAATCTCATTATAACAAAACACATTAGAATCTTCATTCATCTGTAAAAACATACTAAAAATTCATCTAGTATAGCAGTTCAACTTGTAATGTTTTCTTGATAAAGGCAATGCCCTACCTCCATCATCAATGAACCAGCGGTCAGACCTGCCAAGAGGATCTTTATTCTTAAGAAGAGCAACATGGTCTCCAGGGTATAGTGTGAGCTCCATCACCTCTGCTGGGGTATGAACTTCTGTTACCACATAAATCACTTCAGCTGGGTAGCTGTGCAGCACTTTCTTCTTCACTGACTGAAATACAAAGGACTTCTAAGTCTATCAGTGAGGAATCATTGTATGGTATCAATTATGAAACAGATTTGCTGCTAGAAAAGTAATTTTGCCTCAATCATACTATACATCAAGCTTAGCCAAATCATTCAATGATTTGCATAGATGATTGGCTAGAGTTATTCACCAATGAAAGCAACAGAGGATGAACCTGTCTTGTCTAAAACTTTCATTCATAAGAAAAATATAAGTGATGTAAATTAATGTTGTCTGAAAGGAAACAGAGTGAAAGTATGGATTTTGCAAAGCCCTATAGAGTGAGAGAAGCAAGTTCACTTAACTATGTTATAATTATGAGGGATGAAAGACTGGAAGAGGTGACAGAATCTAAGCATTTGGGAGCAATCTTGGGTAAGTTTTTTAGTAGCCTGTGTTTGGAAAATTATAGATGTTTAGCAATATCGTTTATTTTCTGCATAAGATTGCCTCTGGGAAACACTGTGCTGGAGTTGCCCTATGCCAGTGGCCTGTCAAATGTGAGGCATTAAAGGCTAAGAAGCAGCACTCAAGTCCACCAGTTATGCCATGGAATAAAAGGAGCAAGCAACTGAGATTAACATCTCCAAATGTTAATGAAATGACTGTTGAGATTAAAAGGATGGAGCTTGTGGAAAATTTTAAAAGTTATACTTTGGACGTGATGGGGAACAGAGGAAAATCATATCCTTAAACAGGGTACATCAAGTGAAAATGGGAATGATGAATGCAAGTTGTGGGAAGTTGTGCAAGGAGTTGTATTAACAAGAATTAATGGAAATTATCAGGTAAGACAAAAAGAAGGGAGTGCAGCTGTATCATCATCAAGAATATGGGAGGATGTTACAGAGCATGGATGAAATGGACCAAAAACAGTGTTAGTAAAAGGAAATACTGTAATAGTGAAATATACATGGGTATGTATATATGTGCCTTTGAATATAAAGACTGTATGTGGTAAGGTTGAAACTAGGCATTTCTGGAGAAGTCTGAATAGCTGCATACAAGGGTTTGAGAAGAAGAAGTTGGCTGTAATGTGTGATATGAATGTGAAGGTGGGATGTGATGAAATTAGTGAGATAGTTGGTAGATGGGAGTGCCTGGAGTCTGCCTTGCAGACTTCTTTCATCAGCACAAGATGATTCACATTTATATACAAAGAAGATATGATAGAAGAAAACAACTAAAGGGTTTGATAGATTATGTGGGAGTCGATGAAAGATTGAGAAATGCTGTGCTGGATGGTAAGGTTGTGAGGGAATTCTCTGGAAGTTGTAACAAATTAACAGTTCTTGTAAAGGTGAGGATCAGGGAGGTGTGGAGGTATGGCATAAGAAAATGTGTATAGGGAAAAGTGTCAAAATGGAGATGAATCAGAAGGAATGCATGAAGGAGTATGAAAGAAGAGTGACAGACAGTTTTGATGAAAGTGCAGTTATAAGTGAATGTGTTTAAAATGTTAAGAGAAAGACTGTTTAAGATAGTAGAATCTGTAGCTGGATACAAGGTATCCAAAGTGGAAAAAAGGCAATGCATGGTGGACAGATGAGATTGGAAATGCTGTGAAAGACAAAAAAAAAAAAAGGCATATGGCAGGTTGCTCGAAAGGAATGTGCCAGTGGAATTTCAGCATAGGAGGGAAAAATATAATATGCATAAGTGGACTGTTAAGAGGCTGACAGAGGAAAGCAAAGCACGAGTAGGTTAAGATTTTGGAAGAAAGTTGAGTGAAAAGTTTAGGGAAAAATAAGAAACTGTACTGGAAGGAGGTGAAAAAGAAAAGAGATGGATGTAAGAGTCGAACTGCAAATGTGAAGAGTAAGGAAGAGGAGCTGCTGAATCAAAAGGAGGAAGTGAAAGGAAGATGGAAAGAGTAGCTTGAAGAACTGATGAATGTGGAAGAAGGTGAGGCAATAATGATGCTGAAGGTAGGAGAGGCACCTCGAGTGGATGGGATTACAGCTGAAATGTTGAAGTATGAAGTGTGATTGAGTGGATGCATATGATATGTAATTCAGCATGGCAGTCGAACGGTGTGCCTGAGGGTTGGATGAAAGCTATTATTGCTTCTTTATTCAAAAGAAAGGTGCTAAGGGTGTATGCAGCAATTACAGGGGAATAAGTCTGTTAAGTAAAACAGAAAAAGTGCTTTGTAATAGTGATGACTGATAGAGTGATGGAGGTGACAATGCAAAATAAGTGAGGAGCAAAGGGATTTTAGAAAAGTAAGGGATATATGGATCAGATTTTTGGAGTGAGAATGAGTGTGGAAAACTATCTAGCTAAAGGTAAGAAGGTGTATGAAGGTTTCATGGATCTGAAAACAGCATATGACACAGTCAAACAGAATGCTGAATGGAGTTAGGGGGTGACTGTTGGATGGTTTGAAAGCCTTTTATAGAGGAGCAAATGCATGTGTAAGGGTGGACAGAGAGTTGAGTGAAAGTTTTGGTGTACATGTGGGTGTTAGGCAGGGCTGTGTGATGTCACCATGGATGGAGTGATAAGAGAAATGAAAGCTAACTAAGAGAAAAAGGGGTGTAGAGATGAAATGAGGGTGACAGCACTGAATGTGAATGGGATGACTGGTGAGAGTAAAAGTTGTGAGCTTGTGGAAAGGTTTAAAAGTTGTAGCTTAAATGTGCTAGGGATTGGGGAAATCCATATACTTTGGCAGGGTGTCTCAAGTGAAAATGAGAATGACGAATGCAAGTTATGGGAGGGCATGGAAGGAGGTGTGGTATGGACAGGAATGAGCAAAAATTACCAGGGAAGAGGGAATGAAGGATGCACAATTCTGCTATCACCAAGAGTGTGGGTGAAAGGAAGGAGTGGGATTGTGAAGTATGCATGGGTATGTGTATATGTGCTTGTGTATATGAAGATTGAATGAGGTAAGAATGAAATGAAGCTTTTCTGGAAATATCTGAATGACAGTATAAACAGCTTTGTGAATATGAGAAACACAGTCATATTGGGTGATATGAATGTGACAGATGGTAAACGGTGAGTGCCTGGAGTAAATCAGAATGGAAGTTATCTTGTGAAAGTTTGTGCTGAGAGGAATTTACTCCTTGCATACACCTCTTTTCAGCACAAGATGATCCACAGATATACATGGATGAGGAATGATGGAAGAAAAGGACAAAAGGCTTTGGCTGATTATGTGGCGTGGATGCAAAATTGAGAAAGGCAATGCTAGATGAAAGAGATGTGAAAGGATTCTTTGGAGACTCTGGCTATTTCACAGTTCTTGTGGAGATGAGAATTTGGGAGAGGTAGAGGTATGGTGTAAGGAAGAATGAAGAGGTAAAGTGTTGATAAGTGAATAAATTAATCATAAAAATGCATGGAGGAGTAAGAAAGGAAGGTAAATGAAAGCTTAGATGGTAGTGCAGTGAATGTAGGAATTTAATCATGTGTGAATGAGATGTTTACAGTGTTTAGAGAAATATCACTAAAGGTCGTAGAAGGGGGAGACTGTGTTTGTTGACTGATTGGTAAGGATATCTAATGTATGTATGACTCATGGTGAGGTGCCTGAGGATTGGCAGAATGCATGCATAGTGCTATTGTACAAAGGCAAAAGGGATAAAGGCGAGTGCTCAAATGACAGAGGTATAAGTTTGTTGAGTATTCCTGGGAAATATGGGAGGGTATTGATTGAGTGGGTGAAGGCATGTACAGAGCATCAGATTGGGGAAGAGCAGTGTGGTTTCAGAAGTGGTAGAGGATGTGTGGATCAGGTGTTTGCTTTGAAGAATGTATGTGAGAAAGACTTAGAAAAGCAAATGGATTTGTACGTAGCATCTATGGATCTGGAGAAGGCATATGATAGAGTTGATAGAGTATATGGTGTGGGAGGCAAGTTCCTAGAAGCAGTGATAAGTCTTTATCAAGGATGTAAGTCATGTGTATGTGTGGGAAGAGAGGAAAGTGATTGGTTCTCAGTGAATGTCAGTTTGCAGCAGGGGTGCATGATGTCTCCATGGTTGTTTAATTTGTTTATGGATGGGGTTGTTAGGGAGGTGAATGCAAGAGCTTTGGAGAGAGGGGCAAGTATGCAGTCTGTTGTGGATGAGAGAGCTTGGGAAGTGAGTCAGTTGTTGTTCAACCATGTATTAAACCAACTTTGGAATCTGTTCAGGTCTTCTTGTAAGCTGATGCAGTCCTTCTCACTTTCACTTCCGTCAAGACTTTTGCATCATCTGCAAGCATATTTAGGTAAGAGTACAAACCTAAAGGCAAGTCATTCATGTATATCAAGAATAGTAAGAGGTGCCAAAACAGAACCCTGTGGCACTCTGCTGGTGACCTCCACTCATCTGGAGGCAGTTCCTCTGATATGTGTCTTTGTTTCCTTCCAGTTACATAATCTATCCATTGAAAAGGTTCCCCCTTATTCCTGCCTAATATTCCAGTTTATCAATCAGCCTCCCATATGGAATTGTGTCAAATGCTTTCTGTTGGTCAAGATATAAACAATGTACCCACTTTTTACTTTTGTTAAAGATTGAGCTCAATCTCTCAAAGAAATCCAAGAGATTCAGTAAATGTGACCTCCTTTCCCTAAATCTATGTTGCCTCACACTTAGATAATTTCTCTTCAGCAGAAAATTCTCCATTTGCTTTCTAATTACCTTTACCATGACCTGACTGACAACAATCATCAAGGATATAAGTCTGTAGTCCAGAACTTCTTCCTGGTCTCAATTTTTATAGATGGGTATGAAGTTTGGCCTTTTCCTCTCTCCCGCCAAATTACTTTTTTTCCAGTGATATCTCAAGCAGTATTTCATGACGTATGTCTTTTTTACCGGCATACATCTTTTGCACATATAGTGGGGTTTCATCAGGACCATATACTTTGTATGGGTCAAGACTTTTTAGAATTATGTTAATGTCTTTTCTTAAGGCAACAGTGTCTTCCACTGTGAAAACACTTTTGAACTTGTTATTCACTTCCTTATAAATCCTTTCATTATCCACGACTATTTTTTCCTCTGAATCCATCCTTGTTTTCTTATATAAGGCTAAGGGTAAACAAGTTTCCACTCCTTAATTGTACATTTCACATAACCTTTCACCAAAATACCCTGGTTACTGTACTGGACTTCATATCCTAATCTGTGCTACCATAGAAACTGTAAAGTTTTGTGTAGTTTCTTCAACTCCATCTCCTCCTTAAGTTCTGTCTCATCTCTGCTGCTTTTATTTCCTTGCTTACAACATGATCAAACATAAGAATAACAGGATCACTTTTTCCAAATGGTGTATCATGTGTGGTACAGGAAATTTTCTGGTTGAGATTCTAAGAACTTGAGTCTCCATAATTCCCTGTCACTATGTGAATTCAAACTTTTCCAGTATGTGTGTGTGTGTGTGTGTGTGTGTGTGTGTGTGTGTGTGTGTGTGTGTGTGTGTGTGTGTCACTCACTTCAGAAGTATCTTTCTTGACTGTTGTATTCTCAAGACTCTTGCGTCCCCATGACTTAGGTCTAGGCAGAGATTTCTGGAGGGAATCAACAGGGATAAAGCTCAGATGTCGAAACTCTCCAATCTGCTGTAGGTACTTCACACGGAATTGGGCCAACATATCTTCTCCTCCAGAAAAGGATAATCCAGGAATCTGTGAAAATGTGAATAGATATAATATCTAAGGTACTATACCAATTTCTTGCTAAAATCTTACTTATTAAAGCATACAAAATCAAACAATCAAAATCTTATTAAATATGATATTAACAGAGTCAGATTCAGGGTCAGCCATAGTAACATGCTAAAAGATCTAGCTAAATACCACCTGTCCAGCATATATCAATTATAAACAGTTTTGCATCACATTCCTTGTCATCCTTGTATTTCAACTTTCTAAAAGGGGAAACAGAAGGAGTCACGCGGGGAGTGCTCCTCATCCTCGAAGGCTCAGATTGGGGTGTCTAAATGCATGGTGATGTAACCAAGATGAGAAAAAAGGAGAGATAGGTAGTATGTGTGGGGAAATGAACCTGGATGTTTTGGCTCTGAGTGAAATGAGGCTTAAGGGTAAAGGTGAAGAGTGGTTTGGGAATGTTTTGGGAGTAAAGTCAGAGGTTGGTGAGAGGACAAGAGCAAGGGAAGGAGTAACACTACTCCTGAAACAGGAGTTGTGGGAGTATGTGATACAGTGTAAGAAAGTAAACTCTAGACTGATATGGGTAAAACTGAAAGTGGATGGAGAGAGATGGGTGATTATTGGTGCCTATGCATTTGGGCATAAGAAGAAAGATCATGAGAGGCAAGCATTTTGAGAGCAGCTGAGTGAGTGTTAGAAGTTTTGATGCATGAGACCGGGTTATAGTGAGGGGTGATCTGAATGCAAAGGTGAGTAATGTGGCAGTTGAGGGAATAATTGGCATACATGGGATGGTCAGTATTGTAAATGCAAATGGTGAAGAGCTTGTAGAATTGTGTGCTGAAAAAGGACTGGTGATTGGGAATACCTATTCTAAAAACAGAGATATACATAAGCAAACATATGTAAGTAGGAGAGATGGCCAGTGAGCGTTCTTGGATTACGTGTTAATTGATAGGAGCGCAAGAGAGACTTTTCGATGTTAATGTACTGAGATATGCAACTGGAGAGATGTCTGATCATTATCTTGTGGAGATGAAGGTGAAGATTTGTAGAGGTTTTCAGAAAAGAAGAGAGAATGTTGGGGTGAAGAGAGTCGTGAGAGTAAGTGAGCTTGGGAAGGAGACTTGTGTAAGGAAGTACCAGGAGAGACTGAGTGCAGAATGGAAAAAGGTGAAAGCAAAGGATGTAAGGGTAGTGGGGAAGGAATGTGATGTATTTAGAGAAGCAGTGATGGCTTGCACAAAAGATACTTTTGGCATGAGAAGCAGGGGAGGTGGGCAGATTAGAAAGGGTAATCAGTGGTGGGATGAAGAAGTAAGATTATTAGTGAAAGAGAGGAGAGAGGCATTTGGATGAGCTTTGCAGGGAAATAGTGCAAATGACTGGGAGATATATAAAAGAAAGAGGCAAGGAGGTCAAGAGAAAGGTGCAACAGGTAAAAAAGAGGGCAAATGAGAGTAGGGAGAGAATCATTAAATTCTAACGAGAATAAAAAGATGTTTTAGAAAGAAGTAAATAAAGTGAGTGAGACAAGAGAACAAATGGGAACATAGGTGAAGAGGGCAAATGGGGAAGCAATAACAAGTAGTGGTGATTTGAGAAGATGGAGTGAGTATTTTGAAGGTTGGTTGAATGTGTTAGATGACAGAGTGGCAGATATATGGTGTTTTGGTCGAGGTAGTGTGCGAAGTGAGAGGGTGAGATAAATTGATTTGGTAAACAGAGAAGAGGTAGTAAAAGCTTTGCGGATGATGAATGCTAGCAATGCAGCGGGTTTAGATGCTATTGCAGTGGAATTTATTAAAAAAGGGGTGACTGTGTTGTTGACTGCATGGTAAGGATATCTAATGTATGTATGACTCATGGTGAGGTGCCTGAGGATTTTCGGAATGCATGCATAGTGCCATTGCACAAAGGCAAAGGGGATAAGAGTGAGTGCTCAAATTACAGAGGTATAAGTTTTTTGAGTATTCCTGGGAAATTATATGGAAGGGTATTGATTGAGAGGGTGAAAGCATGTACAGAGCATCATATTGGGGAAGAGCAGTGTGGTTTCAGAAGTGGTAGAGGATGTGTGGATCAGGTGTTTGATTTGAAGAATGTATGTGAGAAAGACTTAGAAAAGCAAATGGATTTGTATGTAGCATTTATGGATCTGGCAAAGGAATATGACAGAGTTGACAGAGATGCTCTGTGGAAGGTATTAAGAATATATGGTGTGGGAGGCAAGTTGTTAGAAGCAGTGAAAAGTTTTTATCGAGGATGTAAGGCATGTGTACGAGTAGGAAGAGAGGAAAGTGATTGGTTCTCAGTAAATGTCGGTCTGCAGCAGGGGTGCATGATGTCTCCATGGTTGTTTAATTTGTTTATGGATGGAGTTGTTAGGGAGGTGAATCAAAGAGTTTTGGAGAGAGGGGCAAGTATGCAGTCTGTTGTGGATGAGAGGGCTTGGGAAGTGAGTCAGTTGTTGTTCGCTGAAGATACAGCGCTGGTGGATGATTGGGGTGAGAAACTGCAGAAGCTGGTGACTGAGTTTGGTAAAGTGTGTGAAAGAAAAAAGCTGAGAGTAAATGTGAACAAGAGCAAGGTTATTAGGTACTGTAGGGTTCAGGGACAAGTCAATTGGGAGGTAAGTTTGAGAGAAAAACAGGAAAAAGTGAAGTGTTTTAGATATCTGGGAGTGGATTTGGCAGCAGATGGAACCATGGAGGTGGAAGTGAGTCACAGGGTGAAGGAGGGGGCAAAAGTTCTGGGAGTGTTCAAAAATGTGTGGAAGGTGAGAACATTATCTCGGAAAGCAACAATGGGTATGTTTGAAGGAATGGTAGTTCCAACAATGTTATATGGTTGCAAGGCATGGGCTATAAATAGGGTTGTGTGGAAGAGGGTGGATGTGTTGGAAATGAGATGTTTGAGGACAATATGTGGTGTGAGGTGGTTTGATTGAGTAAGTAATGAAAGGGTAAGAGAGATGTGTGGTAATAAAAAGTGTGGTTGAGAGAACAGAAGAGGGTGTTTTGAAATGGTTTGGTCACATGGAGAGAATGAGTGGGGAAAGATTTACAAAGAGGATATATGTGTCAGAGGTGGAGGGAACAAGGAGAAGTGGGAGACCAAACTGAAGGTGGAAAGATGGAGTGAAAAAGATTTTGAGTGATCGGGGCCTGAACATGCAAGAGGGTGAAAGGAGTGCAAGGAATAGAGTGAATTGGAATGATGTGGTATACCGGGGTCGACGTGCTGTCAATGGATTGAACCAGGGCATGTGAAGCATCTGGTTTAAACCATGGAAAGTTTTCTGGGGCCTGGATTTCGAAAGGGAGCTGTGGTTTCGGTGCATTATACATGACAGCTGGAGATTGAGTGTGAACGAATGTGGCCTTTGTTGTCTTTTCCTAGCACTACCTCGCACCCATGTAGGGGGAGGGGGTTGTCCTTTCATGTGTGGCGGGGTGGCGACAGGGATGAATAAAGGCAGCAAGTATGAATTATGTACATGTGTATATATGTGCATGTCTGTGTATGTATATATATGTATACGTTGAAATGTATAGGTATGTATATGTGCGTGTGTGGACGTGTATGTGTATACATGTGTATGTGGGCGGGTTGGGCCATTCTCTCATCCGTTTCCTTGCGCTACATCACTAACATGGGAGACAGCAACAAAGTATAAAAAATATAAATGAATAAATAATTATTTTTATTATTATCTATTTATTCATTTATCATACTTTGTCACTGGCTCCTGCATTAGTGATGTAGTGCAAGGAGAGAGATGAAAGAATGGCCCAGCCTACCCACATATACATGCATATACAAAAACGCCCATATATGCACATATACATACATATACATTTCAACGGATTGGTGGAATGCTTGCATAGTGCCATTGCACAAAGGCAAAGGGGATAAGAATGAGTGCTCAAATTACAGAGGCATAAGTTTGTTGAGAATTCCTGGTGTGGAAGGCGAGAACATTATCTCGGAGAGCAAAAATGGGTATGTTTGAAGGAATAGTGGTTCCAACAATGTTATATGGTTGTAAGGCATGGGCTATAAATAGGGTTGTGTGGAAGAGGGTGGATGTGTTGGAAATGAGATGTCTGAGGACAATATGTGGTGTGAGCTGGTTTGATCGAGTAAGTAATGTAAGGGTAAGAGAGATGTGTGGAAATAAAGAGAGCGTCGTTGAGAGAGCAGAAGAGGGTGTTTTGAAATGGTTTGGTCACATGGAGAGAATGAGTGAGGAAAGATTGACCAAGAGGATATATGTGTCAGAGGTGGAGGGAACGAGAAGTGGGAGACCAAATTGGAGGTGGAAAGATGGAGTGAAAAAGATTTTGAGTGATCGGGGCCTGAACATGCAGGAGGGTGAAAGGCGTGCAAGGAATAGAGTGAATTGGAACGATGTGGTATACCGGGGTCGACATGCTGTCAATGGATTGAACCAGGGCATGTGAAGCGTCTGGGGTAAACCATGGAAAGTTCTGTGGGGCCTGGATATGGAAAGGGAGCTGTGGTTTCGGTGCATTATTACTTGACAGCTAGAGACTGAGTGTGAACGAATGGGGCCTTTGTTGTCTTTTCCTAGCGCTACCTTGCACTTATGAGGGGGGAGGGGGTTGTTATTCCATGTGTGGCGGGGTGGCGATGGGAATAAATAAAGGCAGACAGTATGAATTATGTACATGTGTATATATATGTATATGCCTGTGTGTGTATATATATGTATACATTGAGATGTATAGGTATGTATATTTGCTTGTGTGGACGTGTATGTATATACATGTGTATGTGGGTGGGTTGGGCCATTCTTTCGTCTGTTTCCTTGTGATACCTCGCTGACGCAAAAGACAGTGACAAAGTACGGTAAATGAATAAATAGATACGTTGAAATGTTATTTATTAATTTATTTTGCTTTGTCGCTGTCTCCCGCGTTAGCGAGGTATCACAAGGAAACAGACGAAAGAATGGCCCAACCCACCCACATACTCATGTATATACACATACATGTCCACACACGCACATATACATACCTATACATTTCAACATATACATATATATACATAAACAGACATATACACAAATACACATGTACATAATTCACACTTACTGCCTTTATTCATTCCTGTTGCCACCCCACCACACATGAAATGACAACCCCCTCCCCCTGCATGCATGCGAGGTAGTGCTAGGAAAAGACAACAAAGGCCACATTCGTTCACACTCAGTCTCTAGCTGTCATGTATAATGCACTGAAACCACAACTCCCTTGCCACATCCAGGCCCAACAAAACTTTCCATGGTTTACCCCAGACACTTCACATGCACTGGTTCAATCCAATGACAGCACATTTCAAGGTATAGATACATATACATACACAAACATATACATATATCATCATACTTAATCACTTTTTCCGCCGTCAATGGGGTAGCACAAGGAAACAGATGAAGAATGGCCCAACCACTCATATCTACATTTTTTTTATTTTGCTTTGTCGCTGTCTCCCGCATTAGCGAGGTAGCGTTAAGAACAGAAGACTGGGCCTTTTGAGGGAATATCCTCACCTGGCCCCTTCTCTGTTCCTTCGCACACACATACATACATATACTTATCAATGTAAACATACATATACAAACACAGACATATACATATATACACAAGTACGTATTCATACTTACAGCCTCCATCCATTCCCGTCGCCATCTTGCCACACAGGCACCCCCCCCCCCCTTTCAGTGAGGTAATGCCAGGAAAACAGACAAAAAAGGCTACATTCATTCACACTCAGTCTCTAGCTGTCATGTGTAATGCACCGAAACCACAGCTCCCTATACACATCCAGGCCCCACAAACCTTCCCATGGTTTACACCAGATGCTTCACATGCCATGGATCAGTCCATTGACAGCACGTTGACCCCGGTATACCACATCATTCCAATTCACTCTATTCCTTGCATGCCTATCACCCCCTCCAATATGTTCAGGCCCCAATTGCTCAAAATCTTTTTCACTTCATCCTTCCACCTCCAACTTGGTCTCCTGCTTCTCCTTCTTCCCCCCACCTCTGACACATATATCCTCTTCGTCAATCTTTCCTCTCATTCTCTCCATATGTCAAAACCATTTTAACCCACCCTCCTCAGCTCTCTCAACCACAATCTTTTTATTACCACACATCTCTCTTACTCTTTCATTACTTACAGAATCAAACCACCTCACACCACACACTGACCTCAAACATTTCATATCCAACACATCCACACTCCTCCATACAACCCTATCTATAAACCATGCCTCACAACCATATGACATATAACTAATATTCCTTCAAATATACCCATTTTTGCTCTCTGAGATAACATTGTCTTTTCACATATTCTTCACTGCTCCCAAAACCTTCACCCCCTCCCCCACCCTGTGACTTACTTCCACTTCCATGGTTCCATTCGCTGCCCAGATATCTAATACACTTCACTTCCTCAAATTTTTCTCCATTCAAACTTATATCCCAAACGATTTGTCCCTCAACCCTACTGAACCTAATAACTTTGATCTTATTCACATTTACTCTCGGCTTTCTTCTTTGACACCCTTTACCAAACTGTCACCAGCTTCTGCAGTTTCTCACCCAAATCAGCCACCAGTGCTGTATCATCAGCAAACAACAAATAACTAACTTTCCAAGCCCTCTCATCCATAACAGACTGCATACTTGTCCCTCTACCCAAAACACTTGCATTCACCTCAATAACAACCCCATCCATAAAAAAATCAGACAACCATGGAGACATCACGCACCCTTGCCACAAACCAACATTCACTGAGAACCAATCACTTTCCTCTCTTCCTACTCATGCAAATGCCTTACATCCTCAATAAGAACTTTTCACTGTTTCTAGCAACTTGCCTCCCACACCATATATTCTTAATACCTTCCACAGAGCATCTCTATCATCTCTATCATATGCCTTCTCCAGATCCATAAATGCTACATACAAATCCATATATTTTTCTAAGTATTTCTCACATGCATTCTTCAAAGCAAACATCTGATCCACACATCCTCTACCACTTCTAAAACCACACTCCTCTTCCCCAATCTGAGGCTCTGTACACACCTTCACCCTCTCAATCAATACCCTCCCATACAATTTCCCAAAAATACTCAACAAACTTATACCTCTGTAATTTGAACACTCACCTTTATCCCCTTTGCCTTTGTACAATGGCACTATGCATGCATTCAGCCAATTCTCAAGCACTTCAACATGAATCATACATACATTAAATATCCTTATCAACAAGTCAACAACACAGTCACCCCCTTTTTTAATAAATTCCACTGCAATACCATCCAAACCAGCTGCCTTGCTGGCTTTCATCTTCCACAATGCTTTCACTACCTCTTCTCTGTTTACCAAATCATTCTCCCTAACCCTCTCACTTCACACACCACCTCGACGAAACCAACCTATATCTGCCACTCTATCACCTAACACATTCAACAAGCCTTCAAAATACTCACTCCATCTCCTTCTCACATCACCACTACTCTATTACCTCCCCATTAGCCTCCTTCACCGATGTTCCAATTTGTTCTCTTGTTTTGCACACTCAATTTACCTCCTTCCAAACATCTTTTTATTCTCCTTAAAATTTGATGATACTCTCTCACTCCAAATCTCATTTGCCCTCTTTTCACCTCTTGCACCTTCTCTTGACCTCTTGCCTTTTCTTTTGTACATCTCCCAGTCATTTGTACTTTTCCCTGCAAAAATTGTCCAAATGCCTCTCTCTTCTCTTTCACGAATATTCTTACTTCTTCATGCCCACAACTCACTACCCTTTCTAATTTGCCCATCTCCCATGCTTCTCATGCCACAAGCATCTTTTGCACAAGCCATCACTGCTTCCCTAAATACGTCCCATCCCTCCCCCATTCCCCTTACGTCCTTTGCTCTCACCTTTTTCCATTCTGCGCTCAATCTCTCCTGGTACTTCCTCACACAAGTCTCCTTTCCAAGCTCACTTACTCTCACCACTCTCTTCACCCCATTTTCATTTCTTTTCTGAAAACCTCTACAAATCTTCACCTTAGCCTCTACAAGATAATTATCAGACATCCCTCCAGTTGCACCTCTCAGCACATTAACACCCAAAAGTCTCTCTTTCACGCGCCTATCAATTAACACGTAATCCAATAACACTCTTTTGCCATCCCTCATACTTACATACATATAGTTATGCATATCTCTCTTTTGAAACCAGGTATATCCAATCACTGGTCCTTTTTCAGAACACAAATCTACAAGCTCTTCACCATTTCCATTTACAACACTGAACACCCCATGTACACCAATTATTCCCTCAACTGCCACATGACTCACCTTTGCATTCAAATCACCCATCACTATAACCCAGTCTCGTGCATCAAAACTGCTACACACTCGCTCAGCTGCTCCCAAAACACTTACCTCTCATGATCTTTCTTCTCTTGCCCAGGTGCATATGCACCAATAATCACCCATCTCTCTCCATCCACTTTCAGTTTTATCCACATCAGTATAGTTTACTTTCTTACACTCTATCACATACTCCTACAACTCCTGTTTGAGGAGCAGTGCTACTACTTCCTTTGCGCTAGTCCTCTCACCAACCCCTGACTTTACTCCCAAAACATTCCCAAACCACTCTTCTCCTTTACCCTTGAGCTTCGTTTCACTCAGAGTCAAAACATCCAGGTTCCTTTCCTCAAACATACTACCTATCTCTCCTTTTTTCTCATCTTGGTTACATCCACATGAGCACTCCCCGCGTGACTCCTTCTTCTGTTTCCCCTTTAAGGAAGTTAAAATACAAGGAGGGGAGGGTTTCTAGCCTCCCATATATATGTGCATATTCATATTTGCTTGGCTTCATCCATTCCCAGTGGCACTCCACCCCACAAGAAACAGCATTTCCACCCCCTGCGTCAGTGAGACTTCACCAGGAAACAGATGAAATAAGGCCACATCCACCCACACTCATTCACTATCTGTCATGTGTGATGCACCAAAATCACAACTCCCTATCCACGGCTTACCCCAGACATTTCACATGCCCCAGTTCAGCTGCATTACTATTCCTTCAAAGATACCCATTTTTGTACTCCGAGATAACTAACGTTCTCTCTTTCCACACATTTCTCATTGCTCACAGTACATTTGCCCCTTCCCCCACCCTATGACTCATTTCCGATTCCATGGTTCTATCCGCTGCTAAGTCCACTCCCAAATATCCAAAACACTACTTCCTCTAATTTTTCTCCATTCAAACTCCCATCCAAACTAATTTGTTCCTCAACCCTGCTGAGCCTAGTAACTTTGCTCTTACTCATATTTACTCACAACTTTCTCCTTTCACACACTTTTCCAAACTCAGTCACCAACTTCTGCAATTTCTCACACGAATCAGCCACCAGAGCTGTATCATCGGCAAACAACTGACAATTCCCAGGCCCTCTCATCCCCAACAGACTGCATACTCACCCCTCTCTCCAAAACTGTTTCATTTACCTCCCTAACCACCCCATCCATAAACAAATCAAACAACCATTGGGAAATCACACCCCTCTACCGCAGATTGACCTTCAATGGGAACCAATCACTCTCCTCTCTTCCTACTCATACACATGCCTTACACCTTTGGTAGAAACTCCTTACTGCTTCTAGTAGCTTACCTCCCACACCATATACTCTTAAGACCTTCCACAGAGCATCTCTATCAACACTATCATATGCCTTCTCCAGATCCATATATGCCTCATACAAAGCCAACTGTTTTTCTCACACACATTTTTTAAAGCAAACACCTGATCCACACATCCTCTACCACTTCTGAAACCACAATGCTCCTTCCCAGTCTGATGCTCCAGTACATGCCAGCACCCTCTCCATCAATACTCTCCTATACAATTTTCCAGGAATACTCAACAAACTTATGCCTCTGTAGTTCTGTAGTTTGAACACTCACCTTTATCCCCTGTATACAGCATAAATCTTTTTATGTTGTCCCAAATAAAGGTAGCTCTAGGAATTAAAGCACAGAAATAAAATTCATTGCTGACTCCTTCCCCCATTTCTTATTTTGGTAAATAAAAATGTAGAAACATAATTTTCAACTCCCCAACTCCCACTCCTTTTATGTTGCTGGCATTGTTGCCCCCTATCGCTAGGGGTAAATCATTAAGTAATGGAATTTCCTTTTCATTCATTCTACTGTACAAAATAATCAAATTTCTTTAAACCTTCTTGTTTAATACTATTATCAAATATCACTATGATGTATAGTATCCATAGTTTTTTGGTTATGTAAAAAAAAAGCACCATAAATCCCAATTATCTAATCAAGAAGTTTTCAAAGAATTTTTTATTTAAGTACAGCAATTTAATGATACATATAGCTACAGAAATAATTCACATACCAAATGAACATGAAGCAAATACTGTATTCCAAGGCTATGTTGTCTGACTTTCTCACTCTGTCATGTCTGAGAATGAACTGAGTAACAACCTCAGGACAAGTCACATATGATCTGTATCACAAGCCAGCATCAGGTGGCCAGACAATCATTTTGCATGTGACATATTTCATTCAAACTGGAACTGTTTTGATAAAGTATTCAATTTCACAATATAAACATAACATTTTACACTTATTCAGTGTAGTTGAGAGAACCCAAAATACATTCTGATTTCTTTCCTTTTCATTATCATATACGAAATCTGCTAGTCTCTACAATGGGTGAAGAATTTAGAAAAGTGCCCATAAATGGTGAAAATCTGAGACCTCACTACTCTATCCTTTTGGTAAACAAGTATTTGAAGATATTGCATAAGACCATCAGAACAAGTACAAAAATTTATCTTTAGTTCTTGTAACCTAGTAATTGACTCATCTTAACCAAAATTTCCTTACTATACATATATATATATATATATATATATATATATATATATATATATATATATATACATTATGAAAGTATCATCATTCTTCTCTTATTTCTAATCAATTATATGGAAACTGATAAAAAACTTCACAAGAGCTCTACAAGTATAGTAATCATATCCAGATGAAACATACAAAAGCGTTTCCCTAACATTGATTTGAGACCTGACCTTCACAGGGATTAAACTACCTTTCTCAAGGACTGCTGGCCCTATCTTTCCTCCAGCATTGATCCCTACTTGACCTCAATGACATCTTTACTCTAAAATATGTATAATTTCTTTTTAATCACATGATCATAATTACAATGAAAAAGTCAACTCAATATTCTCCTGGTAAGTTATGCCTATAAGTATTTCTTCTCTCTCTCTCTCTCTCTCTCTCTCTCTCTCTCTCTCTCTCTCTCTCTCTAATTTTTTTTTTTTTTTTTGCTTTGTCGCTGTCTCCCGCGTTTGCGAGGTAGCGCAAGGAAACAGACGAAAGAAATGGCCCAACCCACCCCCATACACATGTATATACATACGTCCACACACGCAAATATACATACCTACACAGCTTTCCATGGTTTACCCCAGACGCTTTACATGCCTTGATTCAATCCACTGACAGCACGTCAACCCCGGTATACCCCATCGCTCCAATTCACTCTATTCCTTGCCCTCCTTTCACCCTCCTGCATGTTCAGGCCCCGATCACACAAGATCTTTTTCACTCCATCTTTCCACCTCCAATTTGGTCTCCCTCTTCTCCTCGTTCCCTCCACCTCCGACACATATATCCTCTTGGTCAATCTTTCCTCACTCATTCTCTCCATGTGACCAAACCATTTCAAAACACCCTCTTCTGCTCTCTCAACCACGCTCTTTTTATTTCCACACATCTCTCTTACCCTTACGTTACTTACTCGATCAAACCACCTCACACCACACATTGTCCTCACACATCTCATTTCCAGCACATCCATCCTCCTGCGCACAACTCTATCCATAGTCCACGCCTCGCAACCATACAACATTGTTGGAACCACTATTCCTTCAAACATAACCATTTTTGCTTTCCGAGATAATGTTCTCGACTTCCACACATTCTTCAAGGCTCCCAGAATTTTCGCCCCCTCCCCCACCCTATGATCCACTTCCGCTTCCATGGTTCCATCCGCTGCCAGATCCACTCCCAGATATCTAAAACACTTCACTTCCTCCAGTTTTCTCTCTCTAAATATATTTTCTTTTTTTTTTGATATATGAGGAGATGAGCCATTCTTCATCTGTTTCCTGGCAATACTTCACTAACACAGGAAACATGGGGAATACTATTTCATGTGTGGCAGGGTGGCGACAAGAATGGATGAAGGCAGCAGGTATGAATATGTAGATGTGTACATATGCATATGTCTGTGTATGTATATGTATGTATAACTTGAAATGTTTTTTTTTTTTTTTTTTTTTTTTTTTATACTTTGTCGCTGTCTCCCGCGTTTGCGAGGTAGCGCAAGGAAACAGACGAAAGAAATGGCCCAACCCCCCCCATACACATGTACATACACACGTCCACACACGCAAATATACATACCCACACAGCCCTCCACGGCCCACCCCGGACGCTCCACATGCCCTGATTCAATCCACTGACAGCACGTCAACCCCTGTATACCACATCGCTCCAATTCACTCTATTCCTTGCCCTCCTTTCACCCTCCTGCATGTTCAGGCCCCGATCACACAAAATCCTTTTCACTCCATCTTTCCACCTCCAATTTGGTCTCCCTCTTCTCCTCGTTCCCTTCACCTCCGACACATATATCCTCTTGGTCAATCTTTCCTCACTCATTCTCTCCATGTGCCCAAACCATTTCAAAACACCCTCTTCTGCTCTCTCAACCACGCTCTTTTTATTTCCACACATCTCTCTTACCCTTACGTTACTTACTCGATCAAACCACCTCACACCACACATTGTCCTCAAACATCTCATTTCCAGCACATCCATCCTCCTGCGCACAACTCTATCCATAGCCCACGCCTCGCAACCATACAACATTGTTGGAACTACTATTCCTTCAAACATACCCATTTTTGCTTTCCGGGATAATGTTCTCGACTTCCACACATTTTTCAAGGCTCCCAAAATTTTCGCCCCCTCCCCCACCCTATGATCCACTTCCGCTTCCATGGTTCCATCCGCTGACAGATCCACTCCCAGATATCTAAAACACTTCACTTCCTCCAGTTTTTCTCCATTCAAACTCACCTCCCAATTGACTTGACCCTCAACCCTACTGTACCTAATAACCTTGCTCTTATTCACATTTACTCTTAACTTTCTTCTTCCACACACTTTACCAAACTCAGTCACCAGCTTCTGCAGTTTCTCACATGAATCCGCCACCAGCGCTGTATCATCAGCGAACAACAACTGACTCACTTCCCAAGCTCTCTCATCCCCAACAGACTTCATACTTGCCCCTCTTTCCAAGACTCTTGCATTTACCTCCCTAACAACCCCATCCATAAACAAATTAAACAACTTGAAATGTATATGTATGTATATGTGCATCTGTGGGCATACATGTATATACATGGGTATGTGGGTAGGATGGGCCATTCCTCATCTGTTTCCTAGCGCTACCTCGCTAACGCAGGAGATGGCAATTCAGTATAAAAATAATACGAATATTACAAATATAACAGGAGTGCCAGGAGAGATTGAGTGCAGAATGTAAAAGGGTAAGAGCAATGACATAAGGGGAATGGGGGAGGAATGGGATGTATTTTGGGGAGCAGTGATGGCTTGCGCAAAAGATACTTGTGGCAAGAGAAAGGTGGGAGGTGGGTAGATTAGAAAGGGTAGTAAGTGGTGGGATGAAGAAGTAGGATTGTTAGTAAAAGAGAAGAGAGAGGCATTTGCACGATTTTTGCAGGGAAACAAAGCAAATGACTGGGAGATGAATAAAAGAAAGAGGCAGGAGGTTAAGAGAAAGGTGCAAGAGGTGAAAAAGAGGGCAATATGAGAGTTGGGGTGAGAGAATATCATTAAATTTTAGGGAGAAGAAAAAGATGTTTTGGAAGGAGGTAAATAAAGTGCGTAAGACAAGGGAACAAATGAGAACATCAGTGAAGGGGGCTAATGGGGAGGTGATAACGAGTAGTGGTGATGTGAAGAGGAGGATGGAGTTAGTATTTTGAAGGTCTGTTGAATGTGTTTGATGATAGAGTGTCAGATATAGGGTGTTTTGGTCAAGGTGATGTGCAAAGTGAGAGGGTTGGGAAGAATGATTTGGTAAACAGAGAAGAGGTAGTAAAAGCCTTATGAAAGATGAAAGCTGGCAAGGCAGTGGGTTTGGATGGTATTGCGGTGGAATTTATCAAAAAAG
The DNA here is from genome assembly GCF_036320965.1 of Panulirus ornatus. Taxonomy (NCBI): domain Eukaryota; kingdom Metazoa; phylum Arthropoda; class Malacostraca; order Decapoda; family Palinuridae; genus Panulirus; species Panulirus ornatus. The sequence continues at coordinate 7,844,643 of NC_092256.1, read as the reverse complement.
GTGGTGACTGAATTGTTGAATGGATAGCAAGGTTATTCAATGTATGTATGACTCATGGTGAGGTGCCTGAGGAGGTGCCTGAGGACTGGCGGAATGCTTGCATAGTGTCATTGTACAAAGGCAAAGGGGATAAGAGTGAGTGCTCAAATTACAGAGGTATAAGTTTGTAGAGTATTCCTGGGAAGTTATATGGGAGGGTATTGATTGAGAGGGTGAAGGCATGTACAGAGCATCAGATTGGGGAAGAGCAGTGTGGTTTCAGAAGTGGTAGAGGATGTGTGGATCAGGTGTTTGCTTTGAAGAATGTATGTGAGAAATACTTAGATAAGCAAATGGATTTGTATGTAGCATTTATGGATCTGGAGAAGGCATATGAGAGAGTTGATAGAGATGCTCTGAGGAAGGCATTAAGAATATATGGTGTGGGAAGTAAGTTGTTAGAAGCAGTGAAAAGTTTTTATCGAGGATGTAAGGCATGTGTACATGTAGGAAGATAGGAAATTGATTGGTTCTCAGTGAATGTTGGCTTGCGGCAGAGGTGCGTGATGTCTCCATGGTTGTTTAATTTGTTTATGGATGGGGTTGTTAAGGAGGTGAATGGAAGAGTTTTGGAAAGAGGGGCAAGTATGCAGTCTGTTGTGATGAGAGAGCTTGGGAAGTGAGTCAGTTCTTGTTCACTGACGATACAGCACTGGTGGCTGATTCAGGTGCGAAACTGCAGAATGTGGTGACTGAGTTTGGTAAAGTATGTGAAAGAAAAAGTTGAGAGTAAATGTGAATAAGAGCAAGGTTATTAGGTACAGTTGGGTTGAGGGACAAATCAGTTGGGAGGTGAGTTTGAATGGAGAAAAACTGGAGGAAGTGAAGTGTTTTAGATATCTAGGAGAGGATTTGGCAGCGGATGGAACCATGGAAGCGGAAGTGAATCATAGGGTGGGGGAGGGGACGAGATTTCAGGGGGCGCTGAGAAATGTGTGGAAGTTGAGAACGTTATCTTGGAAAGTAAAATTGGGTATGTCTGAAGGAATAGTGGTTCCAACAATGTTATATGGTTGCGAGGCGTGGGCTATAGATAGGGTTGTGCGGAGGAGGGTGGATGTGCTGGAAATGAGATGAGTGAGGACAATATGTGGTGGGAGGTGGTTTGATTGAGTAAGTAATGTAATGGTAAGAGAGATGTGTGGTAATAAAAAGAGTGTGGTTGAGAGAGCAGAAGAGGGTGTTTTGAAATGGTTTGGTCACATGGAGAGAATGAGTGATGAAAGATTGACAAGGAGGATATATGTGTCAGAGGTGGAGGGAACGAGGAGAAGTGGAAGACCAAATTGGAGGTGGAGAGATGGAGTGAAAAAGATTTTGAGTGATTGAGGCCTGAACATGCAGGAGGATGAAAGGCATACAAGGAATAGAGTGACTTGGAATGATGCGGTATACTGGGGTCGACGTACCGTCAATAGATTGTACCAGGGCATGTGTAGCGTCTGGGGTAAACCATGGAAAGTTCTGTGGAGCCTGGATGTGGAAAGGGAGCTGTGGTTTCAGTGCATTACACAAGATAGCTAGAGACTGAGTGTGAATGAATGTGGCCTTTGTTGTCTTTTCCTAGTGCTACCTCACGCACATGCAAGGGGAAGGGGGATGTCATTTCATGTGTGGCGGGGTGGCAATGGGAATGAATAAGGGCAGACAGTATGAAATTATGTATATGTGTATACATGTATATGCCTTTGTGTGTATATATATGTATACATTGAGATGTAAAGGTATGCATATTTGTGTGTGTATGTGGGTGGGTTGGGCCATTCTTTCATCTGTTTCCTTGTGCTACCTCGCTAACGTGGGAGACAGCGACAAAGCAAAATAAAAAAAAAATGGGGAGGTGATAACAAGTAGTGGTGAGGTGAGAAGGAGATGGCGTGAGTATTTTGAAGGTTTGTTGAATGTGTTTGACGATAGAGTGGCAAATATAGGGTGTTTTGGTCGAGGTGGTGTGCAAAGTAAGAGGGTTAGGGAAAATGATTTGATGAACAGAGACGAGGTAGTAAAAGCTTTGCAGAAGATGAAAGCCAGCAAGGCAGCAGGTTTGGATGGTATTGCAGTGGAATCTATTAAAAAAGGGATTGACTGTATTGTTGACTGGTTGGGAAGGTTATTTAATGTATGTATGATTCATAGTGAGGTGCCTGAGGATTGGCGGAATGCTTGCATAGTGCCATTGTACAGAGGCAAAGGGGATAAGAGTGAGTGCTCAAATTACAGAGGTATAAGTTTGTTGAGTATTCCTGGTAAATTATATGGGAGGGTATTGATTGAGGGGGTGAAGGCATATACAGAGCATCAGATTGGGGAAGAGCAGTGTGGTTTCAGAAGTGGTAGAGGATGTGTGGATCAGGTGTTTGCTTTGAAGAATGTATGTGAAAAATACTTAGAAAAGCAAATGGATTTGTATGTAGCATTTATGGATCTGGAGAAGGCATATGATAGAGTTGATAGAGATGCTCTGTGGAAGGTACTAAGAATATATGGTGTGGGAGGCAAGTTGTTAGAAGCAGTGAAAAGTTTTTATCGAGGATGTAAGGCATGTGTACGTGTAGGAAGACTGGAAAGTAATTGGTTCTCAGTGAATGTAGGTTTGTGGCAGGGGTGTGTGATGTCTCCATGGTTGTTTAATTTGTTTATGGATGGGGTTGTTAGGGAGGTGAATGCAAGAGTTTTGGAAAGAGGGGCAAGTATGCAGTCTGTTGGAGATGAGAGAGCTTGGGAAGTGAGTCAGTTGTTGTTCACTGATGATACAGCGCTGGTGGCTGATTCATGTGAGAAACTGCAGAAGCTGGTGACTGAGTTTGGTGAAGTGTGTGAAAGAAGAAAGTTAAGAGTAAATGTGAATAAGAGCAAGGTTATTAGGTACAGTAGGGTTGAGGGTCAAGTCAATTGGGAGGTAAGTTTGAATGGAGAAAAACTGGAGGAAGAAAAGTGTTTTAGATATCTGGGAGTGGATCTGGCAGCGGATGGAACCATGGAAGCGGAAGGAAATCATAGGGTGGGGGAGGGGGCGAAAATCCTGGGAGCCTTGAAGAATATGTGGAAGTCGATAACATTATCTCCGAAAGCAAAAATGGGTATGTTTGAAGGAATAGTGGCTCCAACAATGTTGTATGGTTGCAAGGCAGGCTATGGATAGAGTTGTGTGGAGGAGGGTGGATGTGCTGGAAATGAGATGTTTGAGGACAATATGTGGTGTGAGCTGGTTTGATCGAGTAAGTAATGTAAGGGTAAGAGAGATGTGTGGAAATAAAAAGAGCGTGGTTGAGAGAGCAGAAGAGGGTGTTTTGAAATGGTTTGGGCACATGGAGAGAACGAGTGAGGAAAGATTGACCAAGAGGATATATGTGTCGGAGGTGGAGGGAACGAGGAGAAGTGGGAGACCAAATTGGAGGTGGAAAGATGGAGTGAAAAAGATTTTGAGTGATCGGGGCCTGAACATTTTTTCCCTGCAAAAATCGTCCAAATGCCTCTCTCTTCTCTTTCACTAATAATCTTACTTCTTCATCCCACCACTCACTACCCTTTCTAATCAACCCACCTCCCACTCTTCTCATGCCACAAGCATCTTTTGCGCAATCCATCACTGATTCCCTAAATACATCCCATTCCTCCCCCACTCCCCTTACTTCCATTGTTCTCACCTTTTTCCATTCTGTACTCAGTCTCTCCTGGTACTTCCTCACACAAGTCTCCTTCCCAAGCTCACTTACTCTCACCAACCTCTTCACCCAAACATTCCCTCAACTGCCACATTACTCACCTTTGCATTCAAATCACCCATCACTATAACCCGGTCTCGTGCATCAAAACCACTAACACACTCATTCAGCTGCTCCCAAAACACTTGCCTCTCATGATCTTTCTTCTCATGCCCAGGTGCATATGCACCAATAATCACCCATCTCTCTCCATCCACTTTCAGTTTTACCCATATTAATCGAGAATTTACTTTCTTACATTCTATCACATACTCCCACAACTTCTGTTTCAGGAGTACTGCTACTCCTTCCCTTGCTCTTGTCCTCTCACTAACCCCTGACTTTACTCCCAAGACATTCCCAAACCACTCTTCCCTTTTTTACCCTTGAGCTTCGTTTCACTCAGAGCCAAAACATCCAGGTTCCTTTCCTCAAACATACTACCTATCTCTCCTTTTTTCACATCTTGGTTACATCCACACACATTTAGACACCCCAGTCTGAGCCTTCAAGGAGGATGAGCACTCCCCGCGTGACTCCTTCTTCTGTTTCCCATTTTAGAAAGTTAAAAAAATACAAGGAGGGGAGGATTTCTGGCCCCCCCGCTCCCGTCCCCTCTAGTCGCCTTCTACGACACGAGAGGAATGTGTGGGAAGTATTCTTTCACCCCTATCCCCAGGGATAATATATATATATATATATATACATGTGAATAAGAGCAAGGTTATTAGGTACAGTAGGGTTGAGGGTCAAGTCAATTGGGAGGTGAGTTTGAATGGAGAAAAACTGGAGGAAGTGAAGTGTTTTAGATATCTGGGAGTGGATCTGGCAGCGGATGGAACCATGGAAGCGGAAGTGGATCATAGGGTGGGGGAGGGGGCGAAAATCCTGGGGGCCTTGAAGAATGTGTGGAAGTCGAGAACATTATCTCGGAAAGCAAAAATGGGTATGTTTGAAGGAATAGTGGTTCCAACAATGTTGTATGGTAGCGAGGCGTGGGCTATGGATAGAGTTGTGCGCAGGAGGATGGATGTGCTGGAAATGAGATGTTTGAGGACAATGTGTGGTGTGAGGTGGTTTGATCGAGTGAGTAACGTAAGGGTAAGAGAGATGTGTGGAAATAAAAAGAGCGTGGTTGAGAGAGCAGAAGAGGGTGTTTTGAAGTGGTTTGGGCACATGGAGAGGATGAGTGAGGAAAGATTGACCAAGAGGATATATGTGTCGGAGGTGGAGGGAACAAGGAGAAGAGGGAGACCAAATTGGAGGTGGAAAGATGGAGTGAAAAAGATTTTGTGTGATCGGGGCCTGAGCATGCAGGAGGGTGAAAGGAGGGCAAGGAATAGAGTGAATTGGATCGATGTGGTATACCGGGGTTGACGTGCTGTCAGTGGATTGAAGCAGGGCATGTGAAGCGTCTGGGGTAAACCATGGAAAGCTGTGTAGGTATGTATATTTGCGTGTGTGGACGTATGTATATACATGTGTATGGGGGGGGGGGGTTGGGCCATTTCTTTCGTCTGTTTCCTTGCGCTACCTCGCAAACGCGGGAGACAGCGACAAAGTATAATAAAAAAAAAAAAATATACATATATATATATATATATATATACATACACATACATACGCACACACACACATATATATATATATATATATATATATACATATGAAAAATGTAAGAAATAATTTAGAAAACTGAAACTTCTAGCTTGAAATGAAATGAAAAAATGAATGTCACATAATGGTTCAACCTCTAACTATGGAAAAGGGAAATGTATAATTTATTTACACAAATGTCAATAGTAGTTCTCATCAATTTAACCACTGTATCAATACGTGTAGGAAGAGAGGAAAGTGATTGGTTCTCAGTGAATGTAGGTTTGCGGCAGGGGTGTGTGATGTCTCCATGGTTGTTTAATTTGTTTATGGATTGGGTTGTTAGGGAGGTGAATGCAAGAGTTTTGGAAAGAGGGGCAAGTATGAAGTCTGTTGGGGATGAGAGAGCTTGGGAAGTGAGTCAGTTGTTGTTCACTGATGATACAGCGCTGGTGGCTGATTCATGTGAGAAACTGCAGAAGCTGGTGACTGAGTTTGGTAAAGTGTGTGAAAGAAGAAAGTTAAGAGTAAATGTGAATAAGAGCAAGGTTATTAGGTACAGTAGGGTTGAGGGTCAAGTCAATTGGGAGGTAAGTTTGAATGGAGAAAAACTGGAGGAAGTAAAGTGTTTTAGATATCTGGGAGTGGATCTGGCAGCAGATGGAACCATGGAAGCGGAAGTGGATCATAGGGTGGGGGAGGGGGCGAAAATCCTGGGGGCCTTGAAGAATGTGTGGAAGTCGAGAACATTATCTCAGAAAGCAAAAATGGGTATGTTTGAAGGAATAGTGGATCCAACAATGTTGTATGGTTGCGAGGCGTGGGCTATGGATAGAGTTGTGCGCAGGAGGATGGATGTGCTAGAAATGAGATGTTTGAGGACAATGTGTGGTGTGAGGTGGTTTGATCGAGTAAGTAACGTAAGGGTAAGAGAGATGTGTGGAAATAAAAAGAGCGTGGTTGAGAGAGCAGAGGAGGGTGTTTTGAAATGGTTTGGGCACATGGAGAGAATGAGTGAGGAAAGATTGACCAAGAGGATATATGTGTCGGAGGTGGAGGGAACGAGGAGAAGTGGGAGACCAAATTGGAGGTGGAAAGATGGAGTGAAAAAGATTTTGAGTGATCGGGGCCTGAACATGCAGGAGGGTGAAAGGAGGGCAAGGAATAGAGTGAATTGGATCAATGTGGTATACTGGGGTTGACGTGCTGTCAGTGGATTGAATCAGGGCATGTGAAGCGTCTGGGGTAAACCATGGAAAGCTGTGTAGGTATGTATATTTGCGTGTGTCGACGTATGTATATACATGCGTATGGGGGTGGGTTGGGCCATTTCTTTTGTCTGTTTCCTTGCGCTACCTCGCAAACGTGGGAGACAGCGACAAAGCAAAAAAAAAATATATATCCCTGGGGATAGGGGCGAAAGAATACTTCTGACACATTCCTCACGTGTCATAGAAGGCGACTGAAGGGGATGCGAGCAGGGGGGGACAGAAACCCTCCCCTCCTTGTATTTAACTTTCTAAAAGGGGAAACAGAAGAAGGAGTCATGCGGGGAGTGCTCATCCTCCTCGAAGGCTCACATTGGGGTGTCTAAATGTTTGCGGAAGTAACCAAGATGAGAAAAAAGGAGAGATAGGTAGTATGTTTGAGGAAAGGAACATGGATGTGTTGGCGCTGAGTGAAACGAAGCTCAAGGGTAAAAAGGGAAGAGTGGTTTGGGAATGTCTTGGGAGTAAAGTCAAGGGTTAGTGAGAGGACAAGAGCAAAGGAAGGAGTAGCACTACTCCTGAAACAGGAGTGGTGGGAGTATGTGATAGATTGTAAGAAAGTAAACTCCAGACTGATATGGGTAGAACTGAAAGTGGATGGAGAGAGATGGGTGATTATTTGGGCATATGCACCTGGGCATGAGAAGAAGGATCATGAGAGGCAAGTGTTTGGGAGCAGCTGAGTGAGTGTGTTAGTAGTTTTGATGCACGAGACCAAGTTATAATGATGGGTGATTTGAATGCAAAGGTGAGTAATGTGGCAGTTGAGGGAATCATTGGTGTACATGGAGTGTTCAGTGTTGTAAATGGAAATGGTGAAGAGCTTGTAGATTTATATGCTGAAAAAGGACTAGTGATTGGGAATACCTGGTTTAAAAAGAGAGATATACATAAGTATACGTATGTAAGTAGGAGAGATGGCCAGAAAACCTTATTAGATTATGTGTTAATTGAAAGTCACACAAAAAAGAGACTTTTGGATGTTAATGTGCTGAGAGGTGCAACTGGAGGGATGTCTGATCATTATCTTGTGAAGCGAAGGTGAAGATTAGTAGAGGTTTTCAGAAAAGAAGAGAGAATGTTAGGGTGAAGAGAGTGGTGAGAGCAAGTGAGCTTGGGAAGGAGACTTGTGTGAGGAAGTACCAGGAGAGACTGAGTCCTGAATGGAAAAAGGTGAAAACAAAGGACATAAGTGGAGTGGGTGAGAAAGGGGATGTATTTAGGGAAGCAGTGATGGTTTGCGTAAAAGATGCTTGTGGCATGAGAAGCATGGGAGGTAGGCAGATTAGAAAGGGTAGTGAGTGGTGGGATGAAGAAGCAATATTGTTAGTAGAGAGAGGCTTTTGGACGATTTTTGCAGGGGAATAATGCAAAAGACTGGGAGTAGTATAAAAGAAAGAGGCAGGAGGTCAAGAGAAAGGTGCAAGGAGTGAAAAAGAGGGCAAATGAGAGTTGGGGTGAGATAGTATCATTAAATTTTAGGGAGAATAAAAAGATGTTTTGGAAGGAGGTAAATAAAGTGCATGAGACAAGGGAACAAATGGGAACATTAGTGAAGGGGGCTAATGGGGAGGTGATAACAAGTAGTGGTGATGTGAGAAGGAGATGAAGTGAGTATTTTGAAGGTTTGCTGAATGTGTTTGATGATAGAGTGGCAGATATAGTATGTTTTGGTCGAGGTGGTGTGCAAAGTAAGAGGGTTAGGGAGAATGATTTGGTAAACAGAGAAGAGGTAGTAAAAGCTTTGTGGAAGATGAAAGCCAGCAAGGCAGCGGATTTGGATGGTATTGCAGTGAAATTTATTAAAAAAGGGGGTGACTGTATCGTTAACTGATTTGTAAGGTTATTTAATGTATGTATGATTCATGGTGGGTTGGGCCATTTCTTTCATCTGTTTCCTTGCGCTACCTCGCAAACACGGGAGACAGCGAAAAAAAAAAAAAAAAAAAATGATTCATGGTGAGGTGTCTGAGGATCGGCAGAATGCTTGCATAGTGCCATTGTACAAAGGCAAAGGGGATAAAAGTGAGTGCTAAATTACAGAGGTAAAAGTTTGCTGAGTATCCATGGGAAATTATATGGGAGGGTATTGATTGAGAAGGTGAAGGCATGTAAAGAGCATCAGATTGGGGAAGAGCAGTGTGGTTTCAGAAGTGCTAGAGGATGTGTGGATCAGGTGTTTGCTTTGAAGAATGTACGTGAGAAATACTCAGAGAAGCAAATGGATTTGTATGTAGCATTTATGGATCTGGAGAAGGCATATGATAGAGTTGATAGAGATGCTCTGTGGGTCGTATCAAGAATATATGGTGTGGGAGGCAAGTTGTTAGAAGCAGTGAAAAGATTTTATAAGAATATATGGTGTGGGAGGCAAGTTGTTAGAAGCAGTAAAAAGTTTTTATCGAGGATGGAAGACATGTGTATGTGTAGGAAGAGAGGAAAGTGATTGGTTCTCAGTGAATGTTGGTTTGTGGTAGGGGTGCATGATGTCTCCATGGTTGTTTAATTTGTTTATGGAGGATGGGGTTGTTAGGGAGGTGAATGCAAGAGTTTTGGAAAGAGGGGCAAGTATGCAGTCTGTTGTGGATGAGAGAGCTTGGGAAGTGAGTCAGTTGTTGTTCGCTGATGGTACAGCGTTGGTGGCTGATTCATGTGAGAAACTGCAGAAGCTGGTGACTGAGTTTGGTAGTGTGTGAAAGTAGAAAGTTGAGAGTAAATGTGGATAAGAGCAAGGTTATTAGGTCCAGTAGGGTTGAGGGACAAGTCAATTGGGATGTAAGAGTGAATGCAAAAAACTGGAGGAAGAGAAGTGTTTTAGATATCTGGGAATTGGATTTGGCAAAGGATGGAACCATGGAAGCAGAAGTGAATCATAGGGTGGGGGACAGGGTGAAAGTTCTGGGAGCATTGAAAAATGTGTAGAAGTCGCAAACGTTGTCTTGGAAAGCAAAAATGGGTATGTTTGAAGGAACAATGGTTCCAACACTGTTATATTGTTGCGGGGTGTAGGCTATAGACAGATGTGTGCAGAGGAGGGTGGATGTGCTGGAAATGAGATGTCTGAGGACAATATGTGGTGTGAAGTGGTTTGATCAAGTAAGTAATGAAGAGGTAAGAGAGATGTGTGGCAGTAAAAAGAGTGTGGTTGAGAGAACAGAAGAGGGTGTTTTGAAATGGTTTGGTCACATGGAGAGAATGAGTGAGGAAAGATTGACCAAGAGGATATATGTGTCAGAGGTGGAGAGAACGAGGAGAAGTGGGAGACCAAATTGGAGGTGGAAAGATGGAGTGAAAAAGATTTTGAGTGATCGGGGCCTGAACATGCAGGAGGGAGAAAGACGTGGAAGGAATAGAGTGAATTGGAACGATGTGGTATACCGGGGTCGACGTGCTGTCAATGGATTGAACCAGGGCATGTGAAGCATCTGGGGTAAACCATGAAAATTATTGTGGGGCCTGGATGTGGAAAGGGAGCTGTGGTTTCAGTGCATAATACATGACAGTTAGAGACTGAGTGTGAAAAAATGTGGCCTTTGTTGTCTTTTCTTAGCGCTACCTCGTGAACATGTGGGGGGAGGGGGTTGGTATTTCATTTTGGGGCGGGGTGGCGACGGGAATGAAAAAGGCAGACAGTATGAATTATGTACATGTGTATATATGTATATGTCTGTGTGTGTATATATATGTATACGTTAAGATGCATAGGCATGTATATGTGCGTGTGTGGACGTGTATGCATATACATGTGTATGTGGGTGGGTTGGGCCATTCTTTCATCTGTTTCCTTGTGCTACCTCGCTAATGCAGGAGACAGTGACAAAGTATAATAAAAGATAAATATAATAAATACACAGACATATACACATATGTACATATCTATATTTGCTACCATCATCCATCCCCATCGCCACCCTGCCATACATGAAACAGCATCACCCACCCCCATCCAGCGAGGTAGTGCCAGGAAAAGACAAAAAAGATCACGTTCATTCACACTCAGTCTCCAGCTGTCATGTGTAATGCACCGAAACCATAGCTCCCTTTTCACATCCAGGCCCCACCAACCTTTCCATAGTTTACCCCAGATGCTTCACATGCCCTGGTTCAGTCCATGGACAGCACATCAACCCACGCATACCACATCATTCCAATTCACTCTATTCCTTGCATACCTCTCACCCTCCAGTATGTTCAGGCCCTGATCTCTCAAAATCCTTTTCACTCCATTCATCCACCTCCAATTTGGTCTCCAGCTTCTCTCCATTCCCTTCACCTTTGACACATATATTCTCTTTGCAATCTTTCCTCACTCATTCTCTCCATATGTCAAAACCATTTCAACACACCCTCTTCTGCTCTCTTAACCACACTCATTTTCTTCCACACATCTTTCTTACCCTTTCATTACTTACACGATCAAACCACCTCACACCACAGGTTGTCCTCAAAAATTTCATTTCCAACACATCCACCCTCCTATGCTCAACCCTATCTATAGCATATGCTTCAAAATTATATAACAGCGTTGGAACTACTATTCCTTCAAACAGCCAATTTTCCTCTCCGAGATAATGTTCTCTTCCAAACATTCTTCATCATTCCCAGAAGCTTCGCCCCCTCCCCCACATTGTAACTCACTTCTGCTTCCATGGTTCCATCCACCGCTAAATCCATTCCCAAATATCTAAAACACTTCACTTCCTCCAATTTTTTTCCATTCTAACTTACATCCCAATTAACTTGTCCCTCAACCTTACTGAACCTAATAACCTTGCTCTTATTCACATTTACTTTCAACTTTTCCCTTGCATACACTTTTCCAAACTCAGTCACCTACCTATGGAGTTTCTCACCCAAATCAGCCATCAGTGCTGTATCACTGTTGGACAACAACTGACTCACTTTCTAGTCCCTCTCATCCACAACAAACTGCATACTTGCCCCTCTCTCCAAAACTCTTGCATTTACCTCCCTAATCACCCCATCCATAAACAAATTAAACAATCATTGGGAAATCACACACCCCTGCCACAAACCGACATTCACTGGGAACTAATCACTCTCCTCTCTTCCTACTTGTACACATGCCTAACATCCTTGGTAAAAACTTTTCACTACTTCTAGCAACAGATCTCCCACACCATATACTCTTAATACCTTCCACAAAGCATCTCTATCAACCCCATCATATGTCTTCTCCAGATCCATAAATGCTACATACAAATTCATCTGCTTTTCTAAGTATTTATCGCACTCATTCTTCAAAGCAAACACCTGATCCACACATCCTCTACTACTTCTGAAACCACACTGCTCTTCCCCAATCTGATGCTCTGTTCATGCCTTCACCCTCTCAATTAATACCTTCCCATATAATTTCCCAGGGATACTCAACAAACTTATGCCTCTGTAGTATGAACACTCACCTTTATCCCTTTGTACGATGGCACTACACATGCATTCCACTCATTCTCAGGCACTTCACCATAGTCTATACATACAATAAATATCCTTACCAACCAATCAACAACACCTTACCAACCAATTAACAACACAGTCACCCCCTCTTTTAATAAATTCCACTGCAATACCATCCAAACTCACCTTCCACAAAGCTTTCACTAACTCTTCTCTCATCATGAAATTATTCTTCCTTACCCTCTCACTTCATGCACCACCCAACCAAAACACCCTATATCTGCCACTCTATCATTGAGCACATTCAACAAACCTTCAAAATACTCTCTCTATCTCCTTTTAACTCCATCACTATCTGTTATCACTTCCCCACTTGCTCCCTTCACTAATGTTACCATTTGTTCTCTTGTCTTACACACATTATCTACCTCCTCCCAAAATATCTATTTCTATTTATTATTTATTATAATTTGTCACCTGTCTCCCACGTTAGCAAGGTAGCGCAAGGAAACAGACAAAAGAATGGCCCAATCCACCCACATACACATGTATATACATACATGTCCACACACACACATATACATATCTATACATTTCAACGTATACATATAAATACATACACAGACATATACATATATACACATGTACATACTTCATACTTGCTTCCTTAATTTATTCCCGTCGCCACCCCGCCACACATGAAATGACATCCCCCTCCCCCCACATGTGCGCGAGGTAGCGCTAGGAAAAGACAAAAAAGGCCACATTTGTTCACACTCAGTCTCTAGCTATCATGTATAATGCACCGAAACCACAGCTCCCTTTCCACATCTAGGCCCCACAAAACTTTCCATGGTTTACCCAAAATGCTTCACATGCCCTGGTTCAATCCACTGACAACACGTCGACCCGGGTATACCACATCCTTCCAATTCACTCTATTCCTTGCACACCTTTCTCATCCTGCATGTTCAGGCCACAATCACTCAAAATCTTTTTCATTCCATCTTTCCTCCTACAATTTGGTCTCCCACTTCTCCTCGCTCCCTCCACCTCTGACATGTATATCCTCTTTGTCAATCTTTCCCCACTCATTCTCTCCATGTGACCAAACCATTTCAAAACATCCCTCTTTTCTCTCTCAAGCACACTCTTTTTATTACCACACATCTCTATTACCCTTTCATCAGTTACTCGATCAAACCACCTCACACCACATATTGTCCTCAAACATCTCATTTCCACCACATCCACCCTCCTCCACAAATTGTCCTCAAACATCTCATTTCCACCACATCCACCCTCCTCTGCAATACTTTATCTACTGCCCACGCCTCACAACCATATAACGTTGTTGGAACCACTATTCATTCAAACATGCCCATTTTTGCTCTCCAAGATAATGTTCTTGCCTTCCACACATTTTTCAATGCTCCCAGAACTTTCGCCCCCTCCCCCACCCTGTGATCTAATTCCGCTTCCATGGTTCCATCCTTTGCCAAACCCACTCCTAGATATCTAAAACACTTCACTTCCTCCAGTTTTTCTACATTCAAACTTACCTCCCAGTTGACTTGTCCCTCAACCCTACTGTACCTAATAACCTTGCTCTTATTCACATTTACTCTCAGCTTTCTTCTTTCACACACTTTACCAAACTCAGTCACCAGCTTCTGCAGTTTCTCACCTGAATCAGCCACCAGCGCTATATCATCAGCGAACAACAAATGACTCACTTCCCAAGCTCTCTCATCCTCAACAGACTGCATACTTGCCCCTATCTCCAAAACCCTTGCATTCACCTCCCTAACAACCCCATCCATAAACAAATTAAAAAGCCATGGAGACATCACGCACCCCTGCCGCAAACCGACATTCACTGAGAACCAATCACTTTCCTCTCTTCCTACTCACACACATGCCTTAAATCCTCAATAAAAACTTTTCACTGCTTCTAACAACTTGCCTACCACACCATATATTCTTAATACCTTCCACAGAGCATCTCTATCGACTCTATCATATGTCTTTTCCAGATCCATAAATGCTACATACAAATACACTTGTTTTTCTAAGTATTTCTCACATACATTCCCCAAAGCAAACCTGATCCACACATCCTCTACTACTTCTGAAACTACACTGCTCTTCTCCAATCTGATGCTCTGTACATGCCTTCACCCTCTCAATCAATAACCTCCCATATAATTTCCAAGGAATACTCAACAAACTTATACTTCTGTAATTTGAGCACTCATCTTTATCCCCTTTGCCTTTGTACAATGGCACTATGCATGCATTCCACCAACCCTCAGGCACCTCACCATGAGTCACATATATATTTTATTTTATATTTTGCTTTGTCGCTGTCTCCCTGCGTTTGCAAGGTAGCACAAGGAAACAGATGAAAGAAATGGCCCAACCAACCCCCATACACATGTATATACATACACGTCCACACACGCAAATATACATATCCATACATCTCAATGTACACATATATACACACACAGACACACATATACACATGCACACAATTCACACTGTCTGCCTTTGTTCATTCCCATCGCCACCTCGCCACACAGGGAATAACATCCCCCTCCCCCCTCATGTGTGCGAGGTAGCGCTAGGAAAAGACAACAAAGGCCACATTCATTCACACTCAATCTCTAGCTGTCATGCAATAATGCCCGAAACCACAGCTCCCTTTCCACATCCAGGCCCCACACAACTTTCCATGGTTTACCCCAGATGCTTCACATGCCCTGGTTCAATCCATTGACAGCATGTCGACCCCGGTATACCACATCGATCCAATTCACTCTATTCCTTGCCCGCCTTTCACCCTCCTGCATGTTCAGGCCCCGATCACTCAAAATTTTTTGCACTCCATCTTTCCACCTCCAATTTGGTCTCCCACTTCTCCTCGTTCTCTCCACCTTTGACACATATATCCTCTTGGTCAATCTTTCCTCACTCATTCTCTCCATGTGCACAACCATTTCAAAACACCCTCTTCCGCTCTCTCAACCACGCTCTTTTTATTTCCACACATCTCTCTTACCCTTACATTACTTACTCGATCAAACCACCTCACACCACATATTGTCCTCAAACATCTCATTTCCAGCACATCCACCCTCCTGCGCACAACTCTATCCATAGCCCACGCCTCGCAACTATACAACATTGTTGGAACCACTATTCCTTCAAACATACCCCTTTTTGCT
Organism: Panulirus ornatus; assembly: GCF_036320965.1. Taxonomy (NCBI): domain Eukaryota; kingdom Metazoa; phylum Arthropoda; class Malacostraca; order Decapoda; family Palinuridae; genus Panulirus; species Panulirus ornatus. Next base: position 7,829,388 of record NC_092256.1, on the reverse strand, counting down.
TTTGGAGATAATGTTCTCGACTTCCACACATTCTTTAAGGCTCCCAGGATTTTCACCCCCTCCCCCACCCTATGATTCACTTCCGCTTCCATGGATCCATTGCTGCCAGATCCACTCCCAGATATCTAAAACACTTTACTTCCTCCAGTTTTTCTCCATTCAAACTTACCTCCCAATTGACTTGACCCTCAACCCTACTGTACCTAATAACATTGCTCTTATTCACATCTACTCTTAACTTTCTTCTTTCACACACTTTACCAAACTCAGTCACCAGCTTCTGCAGTTTCTCACATGAATCAGCCACCAGCGCTGTGTCATCAGCGTACAACAACTGACTCAATTCCCAAGCTCTCTCATCCCCAACAGACTTCATACTTGCCCCTCTTTCCAAAACTCTTGCATTCACCTCCCTAACAACCCCATCCATAAACAAATTAAACAACCATGGAGACATCACACACCCCTGCCGCAAACCCACATTCACTGAGAACCAATCACTTTCCTCTCTTCCTGCATGTACACATGCCTTACATCCTCGATAAAAACTTTTCACTGCTTCTAACAACTTGCCTCCCACACCATATATTCTTAGTACCTTCCACAGAGCATCTCTGTCAACTCTATCATATGCCTTCTCCAGATCCATAAATGCTACATACAGATCCATTTGCTTTTCTAAGTATTTCTCACATACATTCTTCAAAGCAAACACCTGATCCACACATCCTCTACCACTTCTGAAACCACACACCATGAGTCATACATACATTAAATATCCTTACCAACCACTCAACAACACAGTCTCAACTTTTTTAATAAATTCCACAGCAATAACATCCAAACCTGCTGCCCTGCCAGTTTTCATCTTCCGCAAAGCTTTTACTACCTCTTCTCTGTTTACCAAATCATTCTCCCTAACCCTCTCACTTCGCATACCACCTCGACCAAGACACACTATATCTGTCACTCTATCATCTAACACAATCAACAAACCTTCAAAATACTCGCTCCATCTCCTCACATCACCACTACTTGTTATCACCTCCCCATTAGCCCCCCTCACCGATGTTCCCATTTGTTCTCTTGTCTTACGCACTTTATTTACCTCTTTCCAAAGCATCTTTTTATCCTCCCTAAAATCTAATGATACTCCCTCACCCCAACTCTCGTTTGCCCTCTTTTTCACCTCTTGCACCTCTCTCTTGACCTCCTGCCTCTTTCTTTTATACATCTCCCAGTAATTTGCACTATTTCCCTGCAAAACCTGTCCAAATGCCTCTCTCTTCTCTTTCCCTAATAATCTTACTTCTTCATCCCACCACTCACTACCCTTTCTAATCTGCCCACCTCCCACGCTTCTCATGCCACAAGCATCTTTTGCGCAAGCCAGCACCGCTTCCTTAAATACATCCCATTCCTTCCCCACTCCCTTTACGTCATCTGCTCTCACCTTTTTCCATTCTGCACTCAGTCTCTCCTCGTACTTCCTCACACAAGTCTCTTTCCCAAGCTCACTTACTCTCACCACTCTCTTCACCCCAACATTCTCTCTTCTTTTCTGAAAACCTCTACAAATCTTCACCTTCGCCTCCACAAGATAATGATCAGACATCCCTCCAGTTGCACCTCTCAGCATATTGACATCCAAAAGTCTCTCTTTTGCACACCTATCAATTAACATCTTTTTATTTTCCCTAAAATCTAATAATACTCTCTTTCCCCAACTCTCATTTGCTCTCATTTTCAACTCTTGCACCTTTCTCTTGACCTCTTGCCACTTTCTTTTATACATCTCCCAGTCATTTGCACTACTTCCCAGCAAATATCGTCCAAATGCCTCTCTTTTCTCTGTCACTAACAATCTTACTTCTTCATCCCACCACTCACTACCCTTTCTAATCTGCCCACCTCCCACCTTTCTCATGCCACAAGCTTCTTTTGCACAAGCCATCACTGCTTCCCTAAATACATCCCATTCCTCAACCATTCCCCTTACATCACTTGCCCTCACCTTTTGCCATTCTACACTCAATCTCTTATGATACTTCCTCACACAAGTGTCCTTTCTAAGCTCACTTCCTCTCACCACTCTCTTCTCCCAACATTTCTTTCTTCTTATATGTTTGCTCTGAAGTATGTGCATGAGAAATACTTAGAAAAACAGATGGATTTGTATGTAGGATTTATTGATCTGGAGAAGGCATTTGATAGAGTTGATAGGAATGCTTTGTGGAAGGTCTTAAGAGTATATTGTATGGGAGGTAGGGTGCTAGAAGCAGTGAAAAGTTTTTAACAAGGATGTAAGGCATGTGTACAAGTAGGAAGAGAGGAAAGTGGTTGGTTCCCAGTGAATGTTGGTCTGCATCAGGGGTGTGTGATGTCCTGATGGTTGTTTAATTTGTTTATGGGTAGGATGGTTAGGGAGGTAAATGAAAGAGTTTTGGAGAGAGAGGCGAGTATGCAGTCTGTTGGGGATGAGAGGGCCTGGGAAGTGAAT